>NW_027510017.1:0-58477 GCF_051311805.1 Agelaius phoeniceus
TAAGTCCTTAGAGCCCAGATGCCACCAGTCATCTGACACCCAGAAGCCTGGCCAATGACTTCGTTTTCCCCATGGAAAATGGCCTCCATTTCTGGCCACTCGCCCTGACCAAGAGGGTGGTGCCCAGCAAGAAATTTGCAAGCTTTGCTGGATTGCTCCAAATCGAAAGCTACCACCTGTTGTTCTATTTCTCTAGAGTCCCATCAGCTGTTCTCAGATTGCTAAAGTCCATACCTCCTCGGTGTGTTCTTATGGCTGCAGATCTTCACAGCACAGACGCTTTCTTCTGCATGCTGTTCTTTCCCAGTTCAGGGCTCCTTCAAGGCTCTCCCTGAATGGCTACGCCGCCCCCTTTTATCCCAGTTCTCTTCAATGCTCACAGCTGCAGCCCATCAAGGACAACCAGGACCTGTGGGACAGATATTCAAATAGAATCCATTTCCTCTACTCTAGCCAGTAAGTACTACCCTACAAGTCCTCAGAACCCCAAAGGCCACCTTTCATCTGACACCCAGACCCCTGGGGAAAGGACTTCTTTTTCCATGGCAAATGGCCTCCCTTGGCAGCCACTCACCCTGGCAGAAAGTGGGAGCCTAGCTAGAATGATGCAATCGTTGCTGGATTTTTCCAAAAGAAAAAGCTGCCAGCAACTAGGGCCCTGGAAGTACTTAGAGCCTCAAACGCCACCTGAACATATTCCTGAGACCCTGGGAAAGGACTTCGTTTTTCCCATGGGAAATGGCCTTCATTTGTGGCCACTTGGCTGGCAGGCAGGGCAGTGCCAAGCCAGGAATCTACAAACTCTGCTGGATCCTTCCAGAACGAAAGCTGCCAGCAACTAGGACCCTGCAAGTCCTTAGAGCCCCAGATGCCACCAGTCATCTGACACCCAGAGCCTGGGCCAATGACTTCGTTTTCCCCATGGAAAATGGCCTCCATTTCTGGCCACTCGCCCTGACCAAGAGGGGTGGTGCCCAGCAAGAAATTTGCAAGCTTTGCTGGATTGCTCCAAATCGAAAGCTGCCACTTGTTGTTCTTCTATTTCTCTAGAGTCCCATCATGCTGTTCTCAGATTGCTAAAGTCCATACCTCCTCGGTGTGTTCTTATGGCTGCAGATCTTCACAGCACAGACGCTTTCTTCTGCATGCTGTTCTTCCCAGTTCAGGGCTCCTTCAAGGCTCTCCCTGAATGGCTACGCCGCCCCCTTTTATCCCAGTTCTCTTCAATGCTCACAGCTGCAGCCCATCAAGGACAACCAGGACCTGTGGGGCAAAGCCTCTAGACAGATATTCAAATAGAATCCATTTCCTCTACTCTAGCCAGTAAGTACTACCCTACAAGTCCTCAGAACCCCAAAGGCCACCTTTCATCTGACACCCAGACCCTGGGGAAAGGACTTCTTTTTCCCATGGCAAATGGCCTCCCTTGGCAGCCACTCACCTGGCAGAAAGTGGGAGCCTAGCTAGAATGATGCAATCGTTGCTGGATTTTTCCAAAAGAAAAGCTGGCAGCAACTAGGGCCCTGGAAGTACTTAGAGCCTCAAACGCCACCTTGAACATATTCCTGAGACCCTGGGGAAAGGACTTCGTTTTTCCCATGGAAAATGGCCTTCATTGTGGCCACTTGGCCTGGCAGGCAGGGCAGTGCCAAGCCAGGAATCTACAAACTATGCTGGATCCTTCCAGAACGAAAGCTGCCAGCAACTAGGACCCTGCAAGTCCTTACAGCCCCAGATGCCACCAGTCATCTGACACCCAGAGCCTGGGCCAATGACTTCGTTTTCCCCCATGGAAAATGGCCTCCATTTCTGGCCACTTCGCCCTGACCAAGAGGGTGGTGCCCAGCAAGAAATTTGCAAGCTTTGCTGGATTGCTCCAAATCTAAAGCTACCACTTGTTGTTGTTCTATTTCTCTAGAGTCCCATCATGCTGTTCTCAGATTGCTAAAGTCCATACCTCCCTCGGTGTGTTCTTATGGCTGCAGATCTTCACAGCACAGATGCTTTCTTCTGCATGCTGTTCTTTCCCAGTTCAGGGCTCCTTCAAGGCTCTCCCTGAATGGCTACGCCGCCCCCTTTTATCCCAGTTCTCTTCAATGCTCACAGCTGCAGCCCATCAAGGACAACCAGGACCTGTGGGACAGATATTCAAATAGAATCCATTTCCTCTACTCTAGCCAGTAAGTACTACCCTACAAGTCCTCAGAACCCCAAAGGCCACCTTTCCATCTGACACCCAGACCCTGGGGAAAGGACTTCTTTTTCCATGGCAAATGGCCTCCCTTGGCAGCCACTCACCCTGGCAGAAAGTGGGAGCCTAGCTAGAATGATGCAATCGTTGCTGGATTTTTCCAAAAGAAAAGCTGGCAGCAACTAGGGCCCTGGAAGTACTTAGAGCCTCAAACGCCACCTTGAACATATTCCTGAGACCCTGGGGAAAGGACTTCGTTTTTCCCATGGAAAATGGCCTTCATTTGTGGCCACTCTGCCTGCAGGCAGGGCAGTGCCAAGCCAGGAATCTACAAACTCTGCTGGATCCTTCCAGAACGAAAGCTGCCAGCAACTAGGACCCTGCAAGTCCTTAGAGCCCCAGATGCCACCAGTCATCTGACACCCAGAGCCTGGGCCAATGACTTCGTTTTCCCCCATGGAAAATGGCCTCCATTTCTGGCCACTCGCCCTGACCAAGAGGGTGGTGCCAGCAGAAATTTGCAAGCTTTGCTGGATTGCTCCAAATCTAAAGCTACCACTTGTTGTTGTTCTATTTCTCTAGAGTCCCATCATGCTGTTCTCAGATTGCTAAGTCCATACCTCCTCGGTGTGTTCTTATGGCTGCAGATCTTCACAGCACAGACGCTTTCTTCTGCATGCTGTTCTTTCCCAGTTCAGGGCTCCTTCAAGGCTCTCCCTGAATGGCTACGCCGCCCCCTTTTATCCCAGTTCTCTTCAATGCTCACAGCTGCAGCCCATCAAGGACAACCAGGACCTGTGGGACAGATATTCAAATAGAATCCATTTCCTCTACTCTAGCCAGTAAGTACTACCCTACAAGTCCTCAGAACCCCAAAGGCCACCTTTCATCTGACACCCAGACCCTGGGGAAAGGACTTCTTTTTCCCATGGCAAATGGCCTCCCTTGGCAGCCACTCACCCTGGCAGAAAGTGGAGCCTAGCTAGAATGATGCAATCGTTGCTGGATTTTTCCAAAAGAAAAGCTGCCAGCAACTAGGGCCCTGGAAGTACTTAGAGCCTCAAACGCCACCTTGAACATATTCCTGAGACCCTGGGAAAGGACTTCGTTTTTCCCCATGGAAAATGGCCTTCATTTGTGGCCACTTGGCCTGGCAGGCAGGGCAGTGCCAAGCCAGGAATCTACAAACTGTGCTGGATCCTTCCAGAACGAAAGCTGCCAGCAACTAGGACCCTGCAAGTTTCCTTAGAGCCCCAGACGCCACCTGTCATCTGACACCCAGAGCCTGGGCCAATGACTTCGTTTTCCCCATGGAAAATGGCCTCCATTTCTGGCCACTCGCCCTGACCAAGAGGGTGGTGCCCAGCAAGAAATTTGCAAGCTTTGCTGGATTGCTCCAAATCGAAAGCTGCCACTTGTTGTTGTTCTATTTCTCTAGAGTCCCATCATGCTGTTCTCAGATTGCTAAAGTCCATACCTCCTCGGTGTGTTCTTATGGCTGCAGATCTTCACAGCACAGACGCTTTCTTCTGCATGCTGTTCTTTCCCAGTTCAGGGCTCCTTCAAGGCTCTCCCTGAATGCTTACGCCGCCCCCTTTTATCCAGTTCTCTTCAATGCTCACAGCTGCAGCCCATCAAGGACAACCAGGACCTGTGGGCAAAGCCTCTAGACAGATATTCAAATAGAATCCATTTCCTCTACTCTAGCCAGTAAGTACTACCCTACAAGTCCTCAGAACCCCAAAGGCCACCTTTCATCTGACACCCAGACCCTGGGGAAAGGACTTCTTTTTCCCATGGCAAATGGCCTCCCTTGGCAGCCACTCACCCTGGCAGAAAGTGGGAGCCTAGCTAGAATGATGCAATCGTTGCTGGATTTTTCCAAAAGAAAAGCTGGCAGCAACTAGGGCCCTGGAAGTACTTAGAGCCTCAAACGCCACCTTGAACATATTCCTGAGACCCTGGGGAAAGGACTTCGTTTTTCCATGGAAATGGCCTTCATTTGTGGCCACTTGCCTGCAGGCAGGGCAGTGCCAAGCCAGGAATCTACAAACTCTGCTGGATCCTTCCAGAACGAAAGCTGCCAGCAACTAGGACCCTGCAAGTCCTTAGAGCCCCAGATGCCACCAGTCATCTGACACCCAGAGCCTGGGCCAATGACTTCGTTTTCCCCATGGAAAATGGCCTCCATTTCTGCCACTCGCCCTGACCAAGAGGGGTGGTGCCCAGCAAGAAATTTGCAAGCTTTCGTGGATTGCTCCAAATCTAAAGCTACCACTTGTTGTTCTTCTATTTCTCTAGAGTCCCATCATGCTGTCTCAGATTGCTAAAGTCCATACCTCCTCGGTGTGTTCTTATGGCTGCAGATCTTCACAGCACAGACGCTTTCTTCTGCATGCTGTTCTTTCCCAGTTCAGGGCTCCTTCAAGGCTCTCCCTGAATGGCTACGCCGCCCCCCTTTTATCCCAGTTCTCTTCAATGCTCACAGCTGCAGCCCATCAAGGACAACCAGGACCTGTGGGACAGATATTCAAATAGAATCCATTTCCTCTACTCTAGCCAGTAAGTACTACCTACAAGTCCTCAGAACCCCAAAGGCCACCTTTCATCTGACACCCAGACCCTGGGAAAGGACTTCTTTTTCCCATGGCAAATGGCCTCCCTTGGCAGCCACTCACCCTGGCAGAAAGTGGGAGCCTAGCTAGAATGATGCAATCGTTGCTGATTTTTCCAAAAGAAAAGCTGGCAGCACTAGGGCCCTGGAAGTACTTAGAGCCTCAAACGCCACCTTGAACATATTCCTGAGACCCTGGGGAAAGGACTTCGTTTTTCCCATGGGAAATGGCCTTCATTTGTGGCCACTTGGCCTGGCAGGCAGGGCAGTGCCAAGCCAGGAATCTACAAACTATGCTGGATCCTTCCAGAACGAAAGCTGCCAGCAACTAGGACCCTGCAAGTCCTTAGAAGCCCCAGACGCCACCTTTCATCTGACACCCAGAGCCTGGGCCAATGACTTCGTTTTCCCCATGGAAAATGGCCTCCATTTCTGGCCTCTCACCCTGACCAAGAGGGTGGTGCCCAGCAAGAAATTTGCAAGCTTTGCTGGATTGCTCCAAATCTAAAGCTACCACTTGTTGTTCTTCTATTTCTCTAGAGTCCCATCATGCTGTTCTCAGATTGCTAAAGTCCATACCTCCTCGGTGTGTTCTTATGGCTGCAGATCTTCACAGCACAGACGCTTTCTTCTGCATGCTGTTCTTTCCCAGTTCAGGGCTCCTTCAAGGCTCTCCTGAATGGCTACGCCGCCCCCTTTTATCCCAGTTCTCTTCAATGCTCACAGCTGCAGCCCATCAAGGACAACCAGGACCTGTGGGACAGATATTCAAATAGAATCCATTTCCTCTACTCTAGCCAGTAAGTACTACCCTACAAGTCCTCAGAACCCCAAAGGCCACCTTTCATCTGACACCCAGACCCTGGGGAAAGGACTTCTTTTTCCCATGGCAAATGGCCTCCCTTGGCAGCCACTCACCCTGGCAGAAAGTGGGAGCCTAGCTAGAATGATGCAATCGTGCTGGATTTTTCCAAAAGAAAAGCTGGCAGCAACTAGGGCCCTGGAAGTACTTAGAGCCTCAAACGCCACCTTGAACATATCCTGAGACCCTGGGGAAAGGACTTCGTTTTTCCCATGGAAAATGGCCTTCATTTGTGGCCACTCTGCCTGGCAGGCAGGGCAGTGCCAAGCCAGGAATCTACAAACTCTGCTGGATCCTTCCAGAACGAAAGCTGCCAGCAACTAGGACCCTGCAAGTCCTTAGAGCCCCAGATGCCACCAGTCATCTGACACCCAGAGCCTGGGCCAATGACTTCGTTTTCCCCCATGGAAAATGGCCTCCATTTCTGGCCACTCGCCCTGACCAAGAGGGTGGTGCCCAGCAAGAATTTGCAAGCTTTGCTGGATTGCTCCAAATCTAAAGCTACCACTTGTTGTTCTTCTATTTCTCTAGAGTCCCATCATGCTGTTCTCAGATTGCTAAAGTCCATACCTCCTCGGTGTGTTCTTATGGCTGCAGATCTTCACAGCACAGACGCTTTCTTCTGCATGCTGTTCTTTCCCAGTTCAGGGCTCCTTCAAGGCTCTCCCTGAATGGCTACGCCGCCCCCTTTTATCCCAGTTCTCTTCAATGCTCACAGCTGCAGCCCATCAAGGACAACCAGGACCTGTGGGACAGATATTCAAATAGAATCCATTTCCTCTACTCTAGCCAGTAAGTACTACCCTACAAGTCCTCAGAACCCCAAAGGCCACCTTTCATCTGACACCCAGACCCTGGGGAAAGGACTTCTTTTTCCCATGGCAAATGGCCTCCCTTGGCAGCCACTCACCCTGGCAGAAAGTGGGAGCCTAGCTAGAATGATGCAATCGTTGCTGGATTTTTCCAAAAGAAAAGCTGCAGCAACTAGGGCCCTGGAAGTACTTAGAGCCTCAAACGCCACTTGAACATATTCCTGAGACCCTGGGGAAAGGACTTCGTTTTTCCCATGGGAAATGGCCTTCATTTGTGGCCACTTGGCCTGGCAGGCAGGGCAGTGCCAAGCCAGGAATCTACAAACTATGCTGGATCCTTCCAGAACGAAAGCTGCCAGCAACTAGGACCCTGCAGTCCTTAGAGCCCCAGACGCCACCTTCATCTGACACCCAGAGCCTGGCCAATGACTTCGTTTTCCCCATGGAAAATGGCCTCCATTTCTGGCCTCTCACCCTGACCAAGAGGGTGGTGCCCAGCAAGAATTTGCAAGCTTTGCTGGATTGCTCCAAATCTAAAGCTACCACTTGTTGTTGTTCTATTTCTCTAGAGTCCCCATCATGCTGTTCTCAGATTGCTAAAGTCCATACCTCCTCGGTGTGTTCTTATGGCTGCAGATCTTCACAGCACAGACGCTTTCTTCTGCATGCTGTTCTTTCCCAGTTCAGGGCTCCTTCAAGGCTCTCCCTGAATGGCTACGCCGCCCCCTTTTATCCCAGTTCTCTTCAATGCTCACAGCTGCAGCCCATCAAGGACAACCAGGACCTGTGGACAGATATTCAAATAGAATCCATTTCCTCTACTCTAGCCAGTAAGTACTACCCTACAAGTCCTCAGAACCCCAAAGGCCACCTTTCATCTGACACCCAGACCCTGGGGAAAGGACTTCTTTTTCCCATGGCAAATGGCCTCCCTTGGCAGCCACTCACCCTGGCAGAAAGTGGGAGCCTAGCTAGAATGATGCAATCGTTGCTGGATTTTTCCAAAAGAAAAGCTGGCAGCAACTAGGGCCCTGGAAGTACTTAGAGCCTCAAACGCCACCTTGAACATATTCCTGAGAC
The DNA here is from genome assembly GCF_051311805.1 of Agelaius phoeniceus. Lineage (NCBI taxonomy): Eukaryota > Metazoa > Chordata > Aves > Passeriformes > Icteridae > Agelaius > Agelaius phoeniceus. The sequence continues at coordinate 7,560 of NW_027510017.1, forward strand.
CCTGGGGAAAGGACTTCGTTTTTCCCATGGAAAATGGCCTTCATTTGTGGCCACTCTGCCTGGCAGGCAGGGCAGTGCCAAGCCAGGAATCTACAAACTCTGCTGGATCCTTCCAGAACGAAAGCTGCCAGCAACTAGGACCCTGCAAGTCCTTAGAGCCCCAGATGCCACCAGTCATCTGACACCCAGAGCCTGGGCCAATGACTTCGTTTTCCCCCATGGAAAATGGCCTCCATTTCTGGCCACTCGCCCTGACCAAGAGGGTGGTGCCCAGCAAGAAATTTGCAAGCTTTGCTGGATTGCTCCAAATCTAAAGCTACCACTTGTTGTTGTTCTATTTCTCTAGAGTCCCATCATGCTGTTCTCAGATTGCTAAAGTCCATACCTCCTCGGTGTGTTCTTATGGCTGCAGATCTTCACAGCACAGACGCTTTCTTCTGCATGCTGTTCTTTCCCAGTTCAGGGGCTCCTTCAAGGCTCTCCCTGAATGGCTACGCCGCCCCCTTTTATCCAGTTCTCTTCAATGCTCACAGCTGCAGCCCATCAAGGACAACCAGGACCTGTGGGACAGATATTCAAATAGAATCCATTTCCTCTACTCTAGCCAGTAAGTACTACCCTACAAGTCCTCAGAACCCAAAGGCCACCTTTCATCTGACACCCAGACCCTGGGAAAGGACTTCTTTTTCCCATGGCAAATGGCCTCCCTTGGCAGCCACTCACCCTGGCAGAAAGTGGGAGCCTAGCTAGAATGATGCAATCGTTGCTGGATTTTTCCAAAAGAAAAGCTGGCAGCAACTAGGGCCCTGGAAGTACTTAGAGCCTCAAACGCCACCTTGAACATATTCCTGAGACCCTGGGGAAAGGACTTCGTTTTTCCCATGGGAAATGGCTTCATTTGTGGCCACTTGGCCTGGCAGGCAGGGCAGTGCCAAGCCAGGAATCTACAAACTCTGCTGGATCCTTCCAGAACGAAAGCTGCCAGCAACTAGGACCCTGCAAGTCCTTAGAGCCCCAGATGCCACCAGTCATCTGACACCCAGAGCCTGGGCCAATGACTTCGTTTTCCCCATGGAAAATGGCCTCCATTTCTGGCCACTCGCCCTGACCAAGAGGGTGGTGCCAGCAAGAAATTTGCAAGCTTTGCTGGATTGCTCCAAATCGAAAGCTGCCACTTGTTGTTGTTCTATTTCTCTAGAGTCCCATCATGCTGTTCTCAGATTGCTAAAGTCCATACCTCCTCGGTGTGTTCTTATGGCTGCAGATCTTCACAGCACAGACGCTTTCTTCTGCATGCTGTTCTTTCCCAGTTCAGGGCTCCTTCAAGGCTCTCCCTGAATGGCTACGCCGCCCCCTTTTATCCCAGTTCTCTTCAATGCTCACAGCTGCAGCCCATCAAGGACAAACCAGGACCTGTGGGCAAAGCCTCTAGACAGATATTCAAATAGAATCCATTTCCTCTACTCTAGCCAGTAAGTACTACCCTACAAGTCCTCAGAACCCCAAAGGCCACCTTTCATCTGACACCCAGACCCTGGGGAAAGGACTTCTTTTTCCCATGGCAAATGGCCTCCCTTGGCAGCCACTCACCCTGGCAGAAAGTGGGAGCCTAGCTAGAATGATGCAATCGTTGCTGGATTTTTCCAAAAGAAAAGCTGGCAGCAACTAGGGCCCTGAAGTACTTAGAGCCTCAAACGCCACCTTGAACATATTCCTGAGACCCTGGGAAAGGACTTCGTTTTTCCCATGGGAAATGGCCTTCATTTGTGGCCACTTGGCCTGGCAGGCAGGGCAGTGCCAAGCAGGAATCTACAAACTCTGCTGGATCCTTCCAGAACGAAAGCTGCCAGCAACTAGGACCCTGCAAGTCCTTAGAGCCCCAGATGCCACCAGTCATCTGACACCCAGAGCCTGGGCCAATGACTTCGTTTTCCCCATGGAAAATGGCCTCCATTTCTGGCCACTCGCCCTGACCAAGAGGGTGGTGCCCAGCAAGAAATTTGCAAGCTTTGCTGGATTGCTCCAAATCGAAAGCTGCCACTTGTTGTTGTTCTATTTCTCTAGAGTCCCATCATGCCTGTTCTCAGATTGCTAAAGTCCATACCTCCTCGGTGTGTTCTTATGGCTGCAGATCTTCACAGCACAGACGCTTTCTTCTGCATGCTGTTCTTTCCCAGTTCAGGGCTCCTTCAAGGCTCTCCCTGAATGGCTACGCCGCCCCCTTTTATCCCAGTTCTCTTCAATGCTCACAGCTGCAGCCCATCAAGGACAACCAGGACCTGTGGGACAGATATTCAAATAGAATCCATTCCTCTACTCTAGCCAGTAAGTACTACCCTACAAGTCCTCAGAACCCCAAAGGCCACCTTTCATCTGACACCCAGACCCTGGGAAAGGACTTCTTTTTCCCATGGCAAATGGCCTCCCTTGGCAGCCACTCACCCTGGCAGAAAGTGGGAGCCTAGCTAGAATGATGCAATCGTTGCTGGATTTTTCCAAAAGAAAAGCTGGCAGCAACTAGGGCCCTGGAAGTACTTAGAGCCTCAAACGCCACCTTGAACATATTCCTGAGACCCTGGGGAAAGGACTTCGTTTTTCCCATGGAAATGGCCTTCATTTGTGGCCACTTGGCCTGGCAGGCAGGGCAGTGCCAAGCCAGGAATCTACAAACTATGCTGGATCCTTCCAGAACGAAAGCTGCCAGCAACTAGGACCCTGCAAGTCCTTAGAGCCCCAGACGCACCTTTCATCTGACACCCAGAGCCTGGGCCAATGACTTCGTTTTCCCCATGGAAAATGGCCTCCATTTCTGGCCTCTCACCCTGACCAAGAGGGTGGTGCCCAGCAAGAAATTTGCAAGCTTTGCTGGATTGCTCCAAATCTAAAGCTACCACTTGTTGTTGTTCTATTTCTCTAGAGTCCCATCATGCTGTTCTCAGATTGCTAAAGTCCATACCTCCTCGGTGTGTTCTTATGGCTGCAGATCTTCACAGCACAGACGCTTTCTTCTGCATGCTGTTCTTTCCCAGTTCAGGGCTCCTTCAAGGCTCTCCCTGAATGGCTACGCCGCCCCCTTTATCCCAGTTCTCTTCAATGCTCACAGCTGCAGCCCATCAAGGACAACCAGGACCTGTGGGACAGATATTCAAATAGAATCCATTTCCTCTACTCTAGCCAGTAAGTACTACCCTACAAGTCCTCAGAACCCCAAAGGCCACCTTTCATCTGACACCCAGACCCTGGGGAAAGGACTTCTTTTTCCCATGGCAAATGGCCTCCCTTGGCAGCCACTCACCCTGGCAGAAAGTGGGAGCCTAGCTAGAATGATGCAATCGTTGCTGGATTTTTCCAAAAGAAAAGCTGCCAGCAACTAGGGCCCTGGAAGTACTTAGAGCCTCAAACGCCACCTTGAACATATTCCTGAGACCCTGGGGAAAGGACTTCGTTTTTCCCATGGAAAATGGCCTTCATTTGTGGCCACTCTGCCTGGCAGGCAGGGCAGTGCCAAGCCAGGAATCTACAAACTGTGCTGGATCCTTCCAGAACGAAAGCTGCCAGCAACTAGGACCCTGCAAGTCCTTAGAGCCCCAGATGCCACCAGTCATCTGACACCCAGAGCCTGGGCCAATGACTTCGTTTTCCCCATGGAAAATGGCCTCCATTTCTGGCCACTCGCCCTGACCAAGAGGGTGGTGCCCAGCAAGAAATTTGCAAGCTTTGCTGGATTGCTCCAAATCTAAAGCTACCACTTGTTGTTGTTCTATTTCTCTAGAGTCCCATCATGCTGTTCTCAGATTGCTAAAGTCCATACCTCCTCGGTGTGTTCTTATGGCTGCAGATCTTCACAGCACAGACGCTTTCTCTGCATGCTGTTCTTTCCCAGTTCAGGGCTCCTTCAAGGCTCTCCCTGAATGCTACGCCGCCCCCTTTTATCCCAGTTCTCTTCAATGCTCACAGCTGCAGCCCATCAAGGACAACCAGGACCTGTGGGACAGATATTCAAATAGAATCCATTTCCTCTACTCTAGCCAGTAAGTACTACCCTACAAGTCCTCAGAACCCCAAAGGCCACCTTTCATCTGACACCCAGACCCTGGGGAAAGGACTTCTTTTTCCCATGGCAAATGGCCTCCCTTGGCAGCCACTCACCCTGGCAGAAAGTGGGAGCCTAGCTAGAATGATGCAATCGTTGCTGGATTTTTCCAAAAGAAAAGCTGGCAGCAACTAGGGCCCTGGAAGTACTTAGAGCCTCAAACGCCACCTTGAACATATTCCTGAGACCCTGGGGAAAGGACTTCGTTTTTCCCATGGAAAATGGCCCTTCATTTGTGGCCACTTGGCCTGGCAGGCAGGGCAGTGCCAAGCCAGGAATCTACAAACTGTGCTGGATCCTTCCAGAACGAAAGCTGCCAGCAACTAGGACCCTGCAAGTCCTTAGAGCCCCAGACGCCACCTGTCATCTGACACCCAGAGCCTGGGCCAATGACTTCGTTTTCCCCATGGAAAATGGCCTCCATTTCTGGCCACTCGCCCCTGACCAAGAGGGTGGTGCCCCAGCAAGAATTTGCAAGCTTTGCTGGATTGCTCCAAATCTAAAGCTGCCACTTGTTGTTGTTCTATTTCTCTAGAGTCCCATCATGCTGTTCTCAGATTGCTAAAGTCCATACCTCCTCGGTGTGTTCTTATGGCTGCAGATCTTCACAGCACAGACGCTTTCTTCTGCATGCTGTTCTTTCCCAGTTCAGGGCTCCTTCAAGGCTCTCCCTGAATGGCTACGCCGCCCCCTTTTATCCAGTTCTCTTCAATGCTCACAGCTGCAGCCCATCAAGGACAACCAGGACCTGTGGGGCAAAGCCTCTAGACAGATATTCAAATAGAATCCATTTCCTCTACTCTAGCCAGTAAGTACTACCCTACAAGTCCTCAGAACCCCAAAGGCCACCTTTCATCTGACACCCAGACCCTGGGGAAAGGACTTCTTTTTCCCATGGCAAATGGCCTCCCTTGGCAGCCACTCACCCTGCAGAAAGTGGGAGCCTAGCTAGAATGATGCAATCGTTGCTGGATTTTTCCAAAAGAAAAGCTGGCAGCAACTAGGGCCCTGGAAGTACTTAGAGCCTCAAACGCCACCTTGAACATATTCCTGAGACCCTGGGGAAAGGACTTCGTTTTTCCCATGGGAAATGGCCTTCATTTGTGGCCACTTGGCCTGGCAGGCAGGGCAGTGCCAAGCCAGGAATCTACAAACTCTGCTGGATCCTTCCAGAACGAAAGCTGCCAGCAACTAGGACCCTGCAAGTCCTTAGAGCCCCAGATGCCACCAGTCATCTGACACCCAGAGCCTGGGCCAATGACTTCGTTTTCCCCATGGAAAATGGCCTCCATTTCTGGCCACTCGCCCTGACCAAGAGGGTGGTGCCCAGCAAGAAATTTGCAAGCTTTGCTGGATTGCTCCAAATCGAAAGCTGCACTTGTTGTTGTTCTATTTCTCTAGAGTCCCATCATGCTGTTCTCAGATTGCTAAAGTCCATACCTCCTCGGTGTGATTCTTATGGCTGCAGATCTTCACAGCACAGACGCTTTCTTCTGCATGCTGTTCTTTCCCAGTTCAGGGCTCCTTCAAGGCTCTCCCTGAATGGCTACGCCGCCCCCTTTTATCCCAGTTCTCTTCAATGCTCACAGCTGCAGCCATCAAGGACAACCAGGACCTGTGGGACAGATATTCAAATAGAATCCATTTCCTCTACTCTAGCCAGTAAGTACTACCCTACAAGTCCTCAGAACCCAAAGGCCACCTTTCATCTGACACCCAGACCCTGGGGAAAGGACTTCTTTTTCCATGGCAAATGGCCTCCCTTGGCAGCCACTCACCCTGGCAGAAAGTGGGAGCCTAGCTAGAATGATGCAATCGTTGCTGGATTTTTCCAAAAGAAAAGCTGGCAGCAACTAGGGCCCTGGAAGTACTTAGAGCCTCAAACGCCACCTTGAACATATTCCTGAGACCCTGGGGAAAGGACTTCGTTTTTCCATGGAAAATGGCCTTCATTTGTGGCCACTTGGCCTGCAGGCAGGGCAGTGCCAAGCCAGGAATCTACAAACTGTGCTGGATCCTTCCAGAACGAAAGCTGCCAGCAACTAGGACCCTGCAAGTCCTTAGAGCCCCAGACGCCACCTGTCATCTGACACCCAGAGCCTGGGCCAATGACTTCGTTTTCCCCATGGAAAATGGCCTCCATTTCTGGCCACTCGCCCTGACCAAGAGGGTGGTGCCCAGCAAGAAATTTGCAAGCTTTGCTGGATTGCTCCAAATCTAAAGCTGCCACTTGTTGTTGTTCTATTTCTCTAGAGTCCCATCATGCTGTTCTCAGATTGCTAAAGTCCATACCTCCTCGGTGTGTTCTTATGGCTGCAGATCTTCACAGCACAGACGCTTTCTTCTGCATGCTGTTCTTTCCAGTTCAGGGCTCCTTCAAGGCTCTCCCTGAATGGCTACGCCGCCCCCTTTTATCCAGTTCTCTTCAATGCTCACAGCTGCAGCCCATCAAGGACAACCAGGACCTGTGGGGCAAAGCCTCTAGACAGATATTCAAATAGAATCCATTTCCTCTACTCTAGCCAGTAAGTACTACCCTACAAGTCCTCAGAACCCCAAAGGCCACCTTTCATCTGACACCCAGACCCTGGGGAAAGACTTCTTTTTCCCATGGCAAATGGCCTCCCTTGGCAGCCACTCACCCTGGCAGAAAGTGGGAGCCTAGCTAGAATGATGCAATCGTTGCTGGATTTTTCCAAAAGAAAAGCTGGCAGCAACTAGGGCCCTGGAAGTACTTAGAGCCTCAAACGCCACCTTGAACATATTCCTGAGACCCCTGGGGAAAGGACTTCGTTTTTCCCATGGGAAATGGCCTTCATTTGTGGCCACTTGGCCTGGCAGGCAGGGCAGTGCCAAGCCAGGAATCTACAACTCTGCTGGATCCTTCAGAACGAAAGCTGCCAGCAACTAGGACCCTGCAAGTCCTTAGAGCCCCAGATGCCACCAGTCATCTGACACCAGAGCCTGGGCAATGACTTCGTTTTCCCCATGGAAAATGGCCTCCATTTCTGGCCACTCGCCCTGACCAAGAGGGTGGTGCCCAGCAAGAAATTTGCAAGCTTTGCTGGATTGCTCAAATCGAAAGCTGCCACTTGTTGTTGTTCTATTTCTCTAGAGTCCCATCATGCTGTTCTCAGATTGCTAAAGTCCATACCTCCTCGGTGTGTTCTTATGGCTGCAGATCTTCACAGCACAGACGCTTTCTTCTGCATGCTGTTCTTTCCCAGTTCAGGGCTCCTTCAAGGCTCTCCCTGAATGGCTACGCCGCCCCCTTTTATCCCAGTTCTCTTCAATGCTCACAGCTGCAGCCCATCAAGGACAACCAGGACCTGTGGGACAGATATTCAAATAGAATCCATTTCCTCTACTCTAGCCAGTAAGTACTACCCTACAAGTCCTCAGAACCCCAAAGGCCACCTTTCATCTGACACCCAGACCCTGGGGAAAGGACTTCTTTTTCCATGGCAAATGGCCTCCCTTGGCAGCCACTCACCCTGGCAGAAAGTGGGAGCCTAGCTAGAATGATGCAATCGTTGCTGGATTTTTCCAAAAGAAAAGCTGCCAGCAACTAGGGCCCTGGAAGTACTTAGAGCCTCAAACGCCACCTTGAACATATTCCTGAGACCCTGGGGAAAGGACTTCGTTTTTCCATGGAAATGGCCTTCATTTGTGGCCACTTGCCTGGCAGGCAGGGCAGTGCCAAGCCAGGAATCTACAAACTATGCTGGATCCTTCCAGAACGAAAGCTGCCAGCAACTAGGACCCTGCAAGTCCTTAGAGCCCCAGACGCCACCTTTCATCTGACACCCAGAGCCTGGGCCAATGACTTCGTTTTCCCCATGGAAAATGGCCTCCATTTCTGGCCTCTCACCCTGACCAAGAGGGTGGTGCCCAGCAAGAAATTTGCAAGCTTTGCTGGATTGCTCCAAATCTAAAGCTACCACTTGTTGTTGTTCTATTTCTCTAGAGTCCCATCATGCTGTTCTCAGATTGCTAAAGTCCATACCTCCTCGGTGTGTTCTTATGGCTGCAGATCTTCACAGCACAGACGCTTTCTTCTGCATGCTGTTCTTTCCAGTTCAGGGCTCCTTCAAGGCTCTCCTGAATGGCTACGCCGCCCCCTTTTATCCAGTTCTCTTCAATGCTCACAGCTGCAGCCCATCAAGGACAACCAGGACCTGTGGGACAGATATTCAAATAGAATCCATTTCCTCTACTCTAGCCAGTAAGTACTACCCTACAAGTCCTCAGAACCCCAAAGGCCACCTTTCATCTGACACCCAGACCTGGGGAAAGGACTTCTTTTTCCCATGGCAAATGGCCTCCCTTGGCAGCCACTCACCCTGGCAGAAAGTGGGAGCCTAGCTAGAATGATGCAATCGTTGCTGGATTTTTCCAAAGAAAAGCTGCCAGCAACTAGGGCCCTGGAAGTACTTAGAGCCTCAAACGCCACCTTGAACATATTCCTGAGACCCTGGGGAAAGGACTTCGTTTTTCCCATGGAAAATGGCCTTCATTTGTGGCCACTCTGCCTGGCAGGCAGGCAGTGCCAAGCCAGGAATCTACAAACTCTGCTGGATCCTTCCAGAACGAAAGCTGCCAGCAACTAGGACCCTGCAAGTCCTTAGAGCCCCAGATGCCACCAGTCATCTGACACCCAGAGCCTGGCCAATGACTTCGTTTTCCCCATGGAAAATGGCCTCCATTTCTGGCCACTCGCCCTGACCAAGAGGGTGGTGCCCAGCAAGAAATTTGCAAGCTTTGCTGGATTGCTCCAAATCTAAAGCTACACTTGTTGTTGTTCTATTTCTCTAGAGTCCCATCATGCTGTTCTCAGATTGCTAAAGTCCATACCTCCTCGGTGTGTTCTTATGCTGCAGATCTTCACAGCACAGACGCTTTCTTCTGCATGCTGTTCTTTCCCAGTTCAGGGCTCCTTCAAGGCTCTCCCTGAATGGCTACGCCGCCCCCTTTTATCCCAGTTCTCTTCAATGCTCACAGCTGCAGCCCATCAAGGACAACCAGGACCTGTGGGACAGATATTCAAATAGAATCCATTTCCTCTACTCTAGCCAGTAAGTACTACCCTACAAGTCCTCAGAACCCCAAAGGCCACCTTTCATCTGACACCCAGACCTGGGGAAAGGACTTCTTTTTCCCATGGCAAATGGCCTCCCTTGGCAGCCACTCACCCTGGCAGAAAGTGGGAGCCTAGCTAGAATGATGCAATCGTTGCTGGATTTTTCCAAAAGAAAAGCTGGCAGCAACTAGGGCCCTGGAAGTACTTAGAGCCTCAAACGCCACCTTGAACATATTCCTGAGACCCTGGGGAAAGGACTTCGTTTTTCCCATGGAAAATGGCCTTCATTTGTGGCCACTTGGCCTGCAGGCAGGGCAGTGCCAAGCAGGAATCTACAAACTGTGCTGGATCCTTCCAGAACGAAAGCTGCCAGCAACTAGGACCCTGCAAGTCCCTTAGAGCGCCCAGACGCCACCTGTCATCTGACACCCAGAGCCTGGGCCAATGACTTCGTTTTCCCCATGGAAAATGGCCTCCATTTCTGGCCACTCGCCCTGACCAAGAGGGTGGTGCCCAGCAAGAAATTTGCAAGCTTTGCTGGATTGCTCCAAATCTAAAGCTGCCACTTGTTGTTGTTCTATTTCTCTAGAGTCCCATCATGCTGTTCTCAGATTGCTAAAGTCCATACCTCCTCGGTGTGTTCTTATGGCTGCAGATCTTCACAGCACAGACGCTTTCTTCTGCATGCTGTTCTTTCCCAGTTCAGGGCTCCTTCAAGGCTCTCCCTGAATGGCTACGCCGCCCCCTTTTATCCCAGTTCTCTTCAATGCTCACAGCTGCAGCCCATCAAGGACAACCAGGACCTGTGGGGCAAAGCCTCTAGACAGATATTCAAATAGAATCCATTTCCTCTACTCTAGCCAGTAAGTACTACCCTACAAGTCCTCAGAACCCCAAAGGCCACCTTTCATCTGACACCCAGACCCTGGGGAAAGGACTTCTTTTTCCCATGGCAAATGGCCTCCCTTGGCAGCCACTCACCCTGGCAGAAAGTGGGAGCCTAGCTAGAATGATGCAATCGTTGCTGGATTTTTCCAAAAGAAAAGCTGGCAGCAACTAGGGCCCTGGAAGTACTTAGAGCCTCAAACGCCACCTTGAACATATTCCTGAGACCCTGGGGAAAGGACTTCGTTTTTCCCATGGAAAATGCCTTCATTTGTGGCCACTCTGCCTGGCAGGCAGGGCAGTGCCAAGCCAGGAATCTACAAACTCTGCTGGATCCTTCCAGAACGAAAGCTGCAGCAACTAGGACCCTGCAAGTCCTTACAGCCCCAGATGCCACCAGTCATCTGACACCCAGAGCCTGGGCCAATGACTTCGTTTTCCCCATGGAAAAATGGCCTCCATTTCTGGCCACTCGCCCTGACCAAGAGGGTGGTGCCCAGCAAGAAATTTGCAAGCTTTGCTGGATTGCTCCAAATCTAAAGCTACCACTTGTTGTTCTTCTATTTCTCTAGAGTCCCATCATGCTGTTCTCAGATTGCTAAAGTCCATACCTCCTCGGTGTGTTCTTATGGCTGCAGATCTTCACAGCACAGACGCTTTCTTCTGCATGCTGTTCTTTCCCAGTTCAGGGCTCCTTCAAGGCTCTCCCTGAATGGCTACGCCGCCCCCTTTTATCCCAGTTCTCTTCAATGCTCACAGCTGCAGCCCATCAAGGACAACCAGGACCTGTGGGACAGATATTCAAATAGAATCCATTTCCTCTACTCTAGCCAGTAAGTACTACCCTACAAGTCCTCAGAACCCCAAAGGCCACCTTTCATCTGACACCCAGACCCTGGGAAAGGACTTCTTTTTCCATGGCAAATGGCCTCCCTTGGCAGCCACTCACCCTGGCAGAAAGTGGGAGCCTAGCTAGAATGATGCAATCGTTGCTGGATTTTTCCAAAAGAAAAGCTGGCAGCAACTAGGGCCCTGGAAGTACTTAGAGCCTCAAACGCCACTTGAACATATTCCTGAGACCCTGGGGAAAGGACTTCGTTTTTCCCATGGGAAATGGCCTTCATTTGTGGCCACTTGGCCTGGCAGGCAGGGCAGTGCCAAGCCAGGAATCTACAAACTATGCTGGATCCTTCCAGAACGAAAGCTGCCAGCAACTAGGACCCTGCAAGTCCTTAGAGCCCCAGACGCCACCCTTTCATCTGACACCCAGAGCCTGGGCCAATGACTTCGTTTTCCCCATGGAAAATGGCCTCCATTTCTGGCCACTCGCCCTGACCAAGAGGGTGGTGCCCAGCAAGAAATTTGCAAGCTTTGCTGGATTGCTCCAAATCTAAAGCTACCACTTGTTGTTGTTCTATTTCTCTAGAGTCCCATCATGCTGTTCTCAGATTGCTAAAGTCCATACCTCCTCGGTGTGTTCTTATGGCTGCAGATCTTCACAGCACAGACGCTTTCTTCTGCATGCTGTTCTTTCCCAGTTCAGGGCTCCTTCAAGGCTCTCCCTGAATGGCTACGCCGCCCCCTTTTATCCAGTTCTCTTCAATGCTCACAGCTGCAGCCCATCAAGGACAACCAGGACCTGTGGGGCAAAGCCTCTAGACAGATATTCAAATAGAATCCATTTCCTCTACTCTAGCCAGTAAGTACTACCCTACAAGTCCTCAGAACCCCAAAGGCCACCTTTCATCTGACACCCAGACCCTGGGAAAGGACTTCTTTTTCCCATGGCAAATGGCCTCCCTTGGCAGCCACTCACCCTGGCAGAAAGTGGGAGCCTAGCTAGAATGATGCAATCGTTGCTGGATTTTTCCAAAAGAAAAGCTGGCAGCAACTAGGGCCCTGGAAGTACTTAGAGCCTCAAACGCCACCTTGAACATATTCCTGAGACCCTGGGGAAAGGACTTCGTTTTTTCCCATGGGAAATGGCCTTCATTTGTGGCCACTTCCTGGCAGGCAGGGCAGTGCCAAGCCAGGAATCTACAAACTCTGCTGGATCCTTCCAGAACGAAAGCTGCCAGCAACTAGGACCCTGCAAGTCCTTAGAGCCCCAGATGCCACCAGTCATCTGACACCCCAGAGCCTGGGCCAATGACTTCGTTTTCCCCATGGAAAATGGCCTCCATTTCTGGCCACTCGCCCTGACCAAGAGGGTGGTGCCCAGCAAGAAATTTGCAAGCTTTGCTGGATTGCTCCAAATCGAAAGCTGCCACTTGTTGTTGTTCTATTTCTCTAGAGTCCCATCATGCTGTTCTCAGATTGCTAAAGTCCATACCTCCTCGGTGTGTTCTTATGGCTGCAGATCTTCACAGCACAGACGCTTTCTTCTGCATGCTGTTCTTTCCCAGTTCAGGGCTCCTTCAAGGCTCTCCCTGAATGGCTACGCCGCCCCCTTTTATCCAGTTCTCTTCAATGCTCACAGCTGCAGCCCATCAAGGACAACCAGGACCTGTGGGACAGATATTCAAATAGAATCCATTTCCTCTACTCTAGCCAGTAAGTACTACCCTACAAGTCCTCAGAACCCCAAAGGCCACCTTTCATCTGACACCCAGACCCCTGGGAAAGGACTTCTTTTTCCCATGGCAAATGGCTCCCTTGGCAGCCACTCACCCTGGCAGAAAGTGGGAGCCTAGCTAGAATGATGCAATCGTTGCTGGATTTTTCCAAAAGAAAAGCTGGCAGCAACTAGGGGCCCTGGAAGTACTTAGAGCCTCAAACGCCACCTTGAACATATTCCTGAGACCCTGGGGAAAGGACTTCGTTTTTCCCATGGAAATGGCCTTCATTTGTGGCCACTTGGCCTGGCAGGCAGGGCAGTGCCAAGCCAGGAATCTACAAACTATGCTGGATCCTTCCAGAACGAAAGCTGCCAGCAACTAGGACCCTGCAAGTCCTTAGAGCCCCAGACGCCACCTTTCATCTGACACCCAGAGCCTGGGCCAATGACTTCGTTTTCCCATGGAAAATGGCTCCATTTCTGGCCTCTCACCCTGACCAAGAGGGTGGTGCCAGCAAGAAATTTGCAAGCTTTGCTGGATGCTCCAAATCTAAAGCTACCACTTGTTGTTGTTCTATTTCTCTAGAGTCCCATCATGCTGTTCTCAGATTGCTAAAGTCCATACCTCCTCGGTGTGTTCTTATGGCTGCAGATCTTCACAGCACAGACGCTTTCTTCTGCATGCTGTTCTTTCCCAGTTCAGGGCTCCTTCAAGGCTCTCCCTGAATGGGCTACGCCGCCCCCTTTTATCCAGTTCTCTTCAATGCTCACAGCTGCAGCCCATCAAGGACAACCAGGACCTGTGGACAGATATTCAAATAGAATCCATTTCCTCTACTCTAGCCAGTAAGTACTACCCTACAAGTCCTCAGAACCCCAAAGGCCACCTTTCATCTGACACCCAGACCCTGGGGAAAGGACTTCTTTTTCCCATGGCAAATGGCCTCCCTTGGCAGCCACTCACCCTGGCAGAAAGTGGGAGCCTAGCTAGAATGATGCAATCGTTGCTGGATTTTTCCAAAAGAAAAGCTGGCAGCAACTAGGGCCCTGGAAGTACTTAGAGCCTCAAACGCCACCTTGAACATATTCCTGAGACCCTGGGGAAAGGACTTCGTTTTTCCCATGGAAATGGCCTTCATTTGTGGCCACTTGGCCTGGCAGGCAGGGCAGTGCCAAGCCAGGAATCTACAAACTCTGCTGGATCCTTCCAGAACGAAAGCTGCCAGCAACTAGGACCCTGCAGTCCTTAGAGCCCCAGATGCCACCAGTCATCTGACACCCAGAGCCTGGGCCAATGACTTCGTTTTTCCCCATGGAAAATGGCCTCCATTTCTGGCCACTCGCCCTGACCCAAGAGGGTGGTGCCCAGCAAGAAATTGCAAGCTTTGCTGGATTGCTCCAAATCGAAAGCTGCCACTTGTTGTTGTTCTATTTCTCTAGAGTCCCATCATGCTGTTCTCAGATTGCTAAAGTCCATACCTCCTCGGTGTGTTCTTATGGCTGCAGATCTTCACAGCACAGACGCTTTCTTCTGCATGCTGTTCTTTCCCAGTTCAGGGCTCCTTCAAGGCTCTCCCTGAATGGCTACGCCGCCCCCTTTTATCCAGTTCTCTTCAATGCTCACAGCTGCAGCCCATCAAGGACAACCAGGACCTGTGGGACAGATATTCAAATAGAATCCATTTCCTCTACTCTAGCCAGTAAGTACTACCCTACAAGTCCTCAGAACCCCAAAGGCCACCTTTCATCTGACACCCAGACCCTGGGGAAAGGACTTCTTTTTCCCATGGCAAATGGCCTCCCTTGGCAGCCACTCACCCTGGCAGAAAGTGGGAGCCTAGCTAGAATGATGCAATCGTTGCTGGATTTTTCCAAAAGAAAAGCTGCCAGCAACTAGGGCCCTGGAAGTACTTAGAGCCTCAAACGCCACCTTGAACATATTCCTGAGACCCTGGGGAAAGGACTTCGTTTTTCCATGGGAAATGGCCTTCATTTGTGGCCACTTGGCCTGGCAGGCAGGGCAGTGCCAAGCCAGGAATCTACAAACTATGCTGGATCCTTCCAGAACGAAAGCTGCCAGCAACTAGGACCCTGCAAGTCCTTAGAGCCCCAGACGCCACCTTTCATCTGACACCCAGAGCCTGGGCCAATGACTTCGTTTTCCCCATGGAAAATGGCCTCCATTTCTGGCCTCTCACCCTGACCAAGAGGGTGGTGCCCAGCAAGAAATTTGCAAGCTTTGCTGGATTGCTCCAAATCTAAAGCTACCACTTGTTGTTGTTCTATTTCTCTAGAGTCCCATCATGCTGTTCTCAGATGCTAAAGTCCATACCTCCTCGGTGTGTTCTTATGGCTGCAGATCTTCACAGCACAGACGCTTTCTTCTGCATGCTGTTCTTTCCCAGTTCAGGGCTCCTTCAAGGCTCTCCCTGAATGGCTACGCCGCCCCCTTTTATCCCAGTTCTCTTCAATGCTCACAGCTGCAGCCCATCAAGGACAACCAGGACCTGTGGGACAGATATTCAAATAGAATCCATTTCCTCTACTCTAGCCAGTAAGTACTACCCTACAAGTCCTCAGAACCCCAAAGGCCACCTTTCATCTGACACCCAGACCCTGGGGAAAGGACTTCTTTTTCCCATGGCAAATGGCCTCCCTTGGCAGCCACTCACCCTGGCAGAAAGTGGGAGCCTAGCTAGAATGATGCAATCGTTGCTGGATTTTTCCAAAAGAAAAGCTGCCAGCAACTAGGGCCCTGGAAGTACTTAGAGCCTCAAACGCCACCTTGAACATATTCCTGAGACCCTGGGGAAAGGACTTCGTTTTTCCCATGGAAAATGGCCTTCATTTGTGGCCACTCTGCCTGGCAGGCAGGGCAGTGCCAAGCCAGGAATCTACAAACTCTGCTGGATCCTTCCAGAACGAAAGCTGCCAGCAACTAGGACCCTGCAAGTCCTTAGAGCCCCAGATGCCACCAGTCATCTGACACCCAGAGCCTGGGCCAATGACTTCGTTTTCCCCATGGAAAATGGCCTCCATTTCTGGCCCACTCGCCCTGACCAAGAGGGTGGTGCCAGCAAGAAATTTGCAAGCTTTGCTGGATTGCTCCAAATCTAAAGCTACCACTTGTTGTTGTTCTATTTCTCTAGAGTCCCATCATGCTGTTCTCAGATTGCTAAAGTCCATACCTCCTCGGTGTGTTCTTATGGCTGCAGATCTTCACAGCACAGACGCTTTCTTCTGCATGCTGTTCTTTCCCAGTTCAGGGCTCCTTCAAGGCTCTCCCTGAATGGCTACGCCGCCCCCTTTTATCCAGTTCTCTTCAATGCTCACAGCTGCAGCCCATCAAGGACAACCAGGACCTGTGGGACAGATATTCAAATAGAATCCATTTCCTCTACTCTAGCCAGTAAGTACTACCCTACAAGTCCTCAGAACCCCAAAGGCCACCTTTCATCTGACACCCAGACCCTGGGGAAAGGACTTCTTTTTCCCATGGCAAATGGCCTCCCTTGGCAGCCACTCACCCTGGCAGAAAGTGGGAGCCTAGCTAGAATGATGCAATCGTTGCTGGATTTTTCCAAAGAAAAAGCTGGCAGCAACTAGGGCCCTGGAAGTACTTAGAGCCTCAAACGCCACCTTGAACATATTCCTGAGACCCTGGGGAAAGACTTCGTTTTTCCCATGGAAAATGGCCTTCATTTGTGGCCACTTGGCCTGGCAGGCAGGGCAGTGCCAAGCCAGGAATCTACAAACTGTGCTGGATCCTTCCAGAACGAAAGCTGCCAGCAACTAGGACCCATGCAAGTCCTTAGAGCCCCAGACGCCACCTGTCATCTGACACCCAGAGCCTGGGCCAATGACTTCGTTTTCCCCATGGAAAATGGCCTCCATTTCTGGCCACTCGCCCTGACCAAGAGGTGGTGCCCAGCAAGAAATTTGCAAGCTTTGCTGGATTGCTCCAAATCTAAAGCTGCCACTTGTTGTTGTTCTATTTCTCTAGAGTCCATCATGCTGTTCTCAGATTGCTAAAGTCCATACCTCCTCGGTGTGTTCTTATGGCTGCAGATCTTCACAGCACAGACGCTTTCTTCTGCATGCTGTTCTTTCCCAGTTCAGGGCTCCTTCAAGGCTCTCCCTGAATGGCTACGCCGCCCCCTTTTATCCCAGTTCTCTTCAATGCTCACAGCTGCAGCCCATCAAGGACAACCAGGACCTGTGGGGCAAAGCCTCTAGACAGATATTCAAATAGAATCCATTTCCTCTACTCTAGCCAGTAAGTACTACCCTACAAGTCCTCAGAACCCCAAAGGCCACCTTTCATCTGACACCCAGACCCTGGGGAAAGGACTTCTTTTTCCCATGGCAAATGGCCTCCTTGGCAGCCACTCACCCTGGCAGAAAGTGGGAGCCTAGCTAGAATGATGCAATCGTTGCTGGATTTTTCCAAAAGAAAAGCTGCAGCAACTAGGGCCCTGGAAGTACTTAGAGCCTCAAACGCCACCTTGAACATATTCCTGAGACCCTGGGGAAAGGACTTCGTTTTTCCCATGGAAAATGGCCTTCATTTGTGGCCACTCTGCCTGGCAGGCAGGGCAGTGCCAAGCCAGGAATCTACAAACTCTGCTGGATCCTTCCAGAACGAAAGCTGCCAGCAACTAGGACCCTGCAAGTCCTTACAGCCCCAGATGCCACCAGTCATCTGACACCCAGAGCCTGGGCCAATGACTTCGTTTTCCCCATGGAAAATGGCCTCCATTTCTGGCCACTCGCCCTGACCAAGAGGTGGTGCCCAGCAAGAAATTTGCAAGCTTTGCTGGATTGCTCCAAATCTAAAGCTACCACTTGTTGTTCTTCTATTTCTCTAGAGTCCCATCATGCTGTTCTCAGATTGCTAAAGTCCATACCTCCTCGGTGTGTTCTTATGGCTGCAGATCTTCACAGCACAGACGCTTTCTTCTGCATGCTGTCTTTCCCAGTTCAGGGCTCCTTCAAGGCTCTCCCTGAATGCTACGCCGCCCCCTTTTATCCCAGTTCTCTTCAATGCTCACAGCTGCAGCCCATCAAGGACAACCAGGACCTGTGGGACAGATATTCAAATAGAATCCATTTCCTCTACTCTAGCCAGTAAGTACTACCCTACAAGTCCTCAGAACCCCAAAGGCCACCTTTCATCTGACACCCAGACCCTGGGGAAAGGACTTCTTTTTCCCATGGCAAATGGCCTCCCTTGGCAGCCACTCACCCTGCAGAAAGTGGGAGCCTAGCTAGAATGATGCAATCGTTGCTGGATTTTTCCAAAAGAAAAGCTGGCAGCAACTAGGGCCCTGGAAGTACTTAGAGCCTCAAACGCCACCTTGAACATATTCCTGAGACCCTGGGGAAAGGACTTCGTTTTTCCCATGGAAATGGCCTTCATTTGTGGCCACTTGGCCTGGCAGGCAGGGCAGTGCCAAGCCAGGAATCTACAAACTATGCTGGATCCTTCCAGAACGAAAGCTGCCAGCAACTAGGACCCTGCAAGTCCTTAGAGCCCCAGACGCCACCTTTCATCTGACACCCAGAGCCTGGGCCCAATGACTTCGTTTTCCCCATGGGAAAATGGCCTCCATTTCTGGCCACATCGCCTGACCAAGAGGGTGGTGCCCAGCAAGAATTTGCAAGCTTTGCTGGATTGCTCCAAATCTAAAGCTACCACTTGTTGTTGTTCTATTTCTCTAGAGTCCCATCATGCTGTTCTCAGATTGCTAAAGTCCATACCTCCTCGGGTGTTCTTATGGCTGCAGATCTTCACAGCACAGACGCTTTCTTCTGCATGCTGTTCTTTCCAGTTCAGGGCTCCTTCAAGGCTCTCCCTGAATGGCTACGCCGCCCCCTTTTATCCCAGTTCTCTTCAATGCTCACAGCTGCAGCCCATCAAGACAACCAGGACCTGTGGGGCAAAGCCTCTAGACAGATATTCAAATAGAATCCATTTCCTCTACTCTAGCAGTAAGTACTACCCTACAAGTCCTCAGAACCCCAAAGGCACCTTTCATCTGACACCCAGACCCTGGGGAAAGGACTTCTTTTTCCCATGGCAAATGGCCTCCCTTGGCAGCCACTCACCCTGCAGAAAGTGGGAGCCTAGCTAGAATGATGCAATCGTTGCTGGATTTTTCCAAAAGAAAAGCTGGCAGCAACTAGGGCCCTGGAAGTACTTAGAGCCTCAAACGCCACCTTGAACATATTCCTGAGACCCTGGGAAAGGACTTCGTTTTTCCCATGGGAAATGGCCTTCATTTGTGCCACTTGGCCTGGCAGGCAGGGCAGTGCCAAGCCAGGAATCTACAAACTCTGCTGGATCCTTCCAGAACGAAAGCTGCCAGCAACTAGACCCTGCAAGTCCTTAGAGCCCCAGATGCCACCAGTCATCTGACACCCAGAGCCTGGGCCAATGACTTCGTTTTCCCCCATGGAAAATGGCCTCCATTTCTGGCCACTCCGCCTGACCAAGAGGGTGGTGCCCAGCAAGAAATTTGCAAGCTTTGCTGGATTGCTCCAAATCGAAAGCTGCCACTTGTTGTTGTTCTATTTCTCTAGAGTCCCATCATGCTGTTCTCAGATTGCTAAAGTCCATACCTCCTCGGTGTGTTTCTTATGGCTGCAGATCTTCACAGCACAGACGCTTTCTTCTGCATGCTGTTCTTTCCCAGTTCAGGGCTCCTTCAAGGCTCCCTGAATGGCTACGCCGCCCCCTTTTATCCCAGTTCTCTTCAATGCTCACAGCTGCAGCCCATCAAGGACAACCAGGACCTGTGGACAGATATTCAAATAGAATCCATTTCCTCTACTCTAGCCAGTAAGTACTACCCTACAAGTCCTCAGAACCCAAAGGCCACCTTTCATCTGACACCCAGACCCTGGGAAAGGACTTCTTTTTTCCCATGGCAAATGGCCTCCCTTGGCAGCCACTCACCCTGGCAGAAAGTGGGAGCCTAGCTAGAATGATGCAATCGTTGCTGGATTTTTCCAAAAGAAAAGCTGCAGCAACTAGGGGCCCTGGAAGTACTTAGAGCCTCAAACGCCACCTTGAACATATTCCTGAGACCCTGGGGAAAGGACTTCGTTTTTCCCATGGAAATGCCTTCATTTGTGGCCACTTGGCCTGGCAGGCAGGGCAGTGCCAAGCCAGGAATCTACAAACTATGCTGGATCCTTCCAGAACGAAAGCTGCAGCAACTAGGACCCTGCAAGTCCTTAGAGCCCCAGACGCCACCTTCATCTGACACCCAGAGCCTGGCCAATGACTTCGTTTTCCCCATGGAAAATGGCCTCCATTTCTGGCCTCTCACCCTGACCAAGAGGGTGGTGCCCAGCAAGAAATTTGCAAGCTTTGCTGATTGCTCCAAATCTAAAGCTACCACTTGTTGTTGTTCTATTTCTCTAGAGTCCCATCATGCTGTTCTCAGATTGCTAAAGTCCATACTCCTCGTGTGTCTTATGGCTGCAGATCTTCACAGCACAGACGCTTTCTTCTGCATGCTGTTCTTTCCCAGTTCAGGGCTCCTTCAAGGCTCTCCCTGAATGGCTACGCCGCCCCCCTTTTATCCCAGTTCTCTTCAATGCTCACAGCTGCAGCCCATCAAGGACAACCAGGACCTGTGGGACAGATATTCAAATAGAATCCATTTCCTCTACTCTAGCCAGTAAGTACTACCCTACAAGTCCTCAGAACCCCAAAGGCCACCTTTCATCTGACACCCAGACCCTGGGGAAAGGACTTCTTTTTCCCATGGCAAATGGCCTCCCTTGGCAGCCACTCACCCTGGCAGAAAGTGGGAGCCTAGCTAGAATGATGCAATCGTTGCTGGATTTTTCCAAAAGAAAAGCTGCCAGCAACTAGGGCCCTGGAAGTACTTAGAGCCTCAAACGCCACCTTGAACATATTCCTGAGACCCTGGGGAAAGGACTTCGTTTTTCCATGGGAAATGGCCTTCATTTGTGGCCACTTGGCCTGGCAGGCAGGGCAGTGCCAAGCCAGGAATCTACAAACTCTGCTGGATCCTTCCAGAACGAAAGCTGCCAGCAACTAGACCCTGCAAGTCCTTAGAGCCCCAGATGCCACCAGTCATCTGACACCCAGAGCCTGGGCCAATGACTTCGTTTTCCCCATGGAAAATGGCCTCCATTTCTGGCCACTCGCCTGACCAAGAGGGTGGTGCACAGCAAGAAATTTGCAAGCTTTGCTGGATTGCTCCAAATCGAAGCTGCCACTTGTTGTTGTTCTATTTCTCTAGAGTCCCATCATGCTGTTCTCAGATTGCTAAAGTCCATACCTCCTCGGTGTGTTCTTATGGCTGCAGATCTTCACAGCACAGACGCTTTCTTCTGCATGCAGTTCTTTCCCAGTTCAGGGCTCCTTCAAGGCTCTCCCTGAATGGCTACGCCGCCCCCTTTTATCCCAGTTCT
The DNA here is from genome assembly GCF_051311805.1 of Agelaius phoeniceus. Lineage (NCBI taxonomy): Eukaryota > Metazoa > Chordata > Aves > Passeriformes > Icteridae > Agelaius > Agelaius phoeniceus. Next base: position 28,626 of record NW_027510017.1, read on the forward strand.
CTTCAATGCTCACAGCTGCAGCCCATCAAGGACAACCAGGACCTGTGGGCAAGCCTCTAGACAGATATTCAAATAGAATCCATTTCCTCTACTCTAGCCAGTAAGTACTACCCTACAAGTCCTCAGAACCCCAAAGGCCCACCTTTCATCTGACACCCAGACCTGGGGAAAGGACTTCTTTTTCCCATGGCAAATGGCCTCCCTTGGCAGCCACTCACCCTGGCAGAAGTGGAGCCTAGCTAGAATGATGCAATCGTTGCTGGATTTTCCAAAAGAAAAGCTGGCAGCAACTAGGGCCCTGGAAGTACTTAGAGCCTCAAACGCCACCTTGAACATATTCCTGAGACCCTGGGGAAAGGACTTCGTTTTTCCCATGGAAAATGGCCTTCATTTGTGGCCACTTGGCCTGGCAGGCAGGGCAGTGCCAAGCCAGGAATCTACAAACTATGCTGGATCCTTCCAGAACGAAAGCTGCCAGCAACTAGGACCCTGCAAGTCCTTACAGCCCCAGATGCCACCAGTCATCTGACACCCAGAGCCTGGGCCAATGACTTCGTTTTCCCCCATGGAAAATGGCCTCCATTTCTGGCCACTCGCCCTGACCAAGAGGGTGGTGCCCAGCAAGAAATTTGCAAGCTTTGCTGGATTGCTCCAAATCTAAAGCTACCACTTGTTGTTGTTCTATTTCTCTAGAGTCCCATCATGCTGTTCTCAGATTGCTAAAGTCCATACCTCCTCGGTGTGTTCTTATGGCTGCAGATCTTCACAGCACAGATGCTTTCTTCTGCATGCTGTTCTTTCCAGTTCAGGGCTCCTTCAAGGCTCTCCCTGAATGGCTACGCCGCCCCCTTTTATCCCAGTTCTCTTCAATGCTCACAGCTGCAGCCCATCAAGGACAACCAGGACCTGTGGGACAGATATTCAAATAGAATCCATTTCCTCTACTCTAGCCAGTAAGTACTACCCTACAAGTCCTCAGAACCCCAAAGGCCACCTTTCATCTGACACCCAGACCCTGGGGAAAGGACTTCTTTTTCCCATGGCAAATGGCCTCCCTTGGCAGCCACTCACCCTGGCAGAAAGTGGGAGCCTAGCTAGAATGATGCAATCGTTGCTGGATTTTTCCAAAAGAAAAGCTGGCAGCAACTAGGGCCCTGGAAGTACTTAGAGCCTCAAACGCCACCTTGAACATATTCCTGAGACCCTGGGAAAGGACTTCGTTTTTCCCATGGAAATGGCCTTCATTTGTGGCCACTCTGCCTGGCAGGCAGGGCAGTGCCAAGCCAGGAATCTACAAACTCTGCTGGATCCTTCCAGAACGAAAGCTGCCAGCAACTAGGACCCTGCAAGTCCTTAGAGCCCCAGATGCCACCAGTCATCTGACACCCAGAGCCTGGGCCAATGACTTCGTTTTCCCCCATGGAAAATGGCCTCCATTTCTGGCCACTCGCCCTGACCAAGAGGGTGGTGCCCAGCAAGAAATTTGCAAGCTTTGCTGGATTGCTCCAAATCTAAAGCTACCACTTGTTGTTGTTCTATTTCTCTAGAGTCCCATCATGCTGTTCTCAGATTGCTAAAGTCCATACCTCCTCGGTGTGTTCTTATGGCTGCAGATCTTCACAGCACAGACGCTTTCTTCTGCATGCTGTTCTTTCCCAGTTCAGGGCTCCTTCAAGGCTCTCCCTGAATGGCTACGCCGCCCCCTTTTATCCCAGTTCTCTTCAATGCTCACAGCTGCAGCCCATCAAGGACAACCAGGACCTGTGGGACAGATATTCAAATAGAATCCATTTCCTCTACTCTAGCCAGTAAGTACTACCCTACAAGTCCTCAGAACCCCAAAGGCCACTTTCATCTGACACCCAGACCCTGGGGAAAGGACTTCTTTTTTCCCATGGCAAATGGCCTCCCTTGGCAGCCACTCACCCTGGCAGAAAGTGGGAGCCTAGCTAGAATGATGCAATCGTTGCTGGATTTTTCCAAAGAAAAGCTGCCAGCAACTAGGCCCTGGAAGTACTTAGAGCCTCAAACGCCACCTTGAACATATTCCTGAGACCTGGGGAAAGGACTTCGTTTTTCCCATGGAAAATGGCCTTCATTTGTGGCCACTTGGCCTGGCAGGCAGGGCAGTGCCAAGCCAGGAATCTACAAACTCTGCTGGATCCTTCCAGAACGAAAGCTGCCAGCAACTAGGACCCTGCAAGTCCTTAGAGCCCCAGACGCCACCTGTCATCTGACACCCAGAGCCTGGGCCAATGACTTCGTTTTCCCCATGGAAAATGGCCTCCATTTCCTGGCCACTCGCCCTGACCAAGAGGGTGGTGCCCAGCAAGAAATTTGCAAGCTTTGCTGGATTGCTCCAAATCGAAAGCTGCCACTTGTTTGTTGTTCTATTTCTCTAGAGTCCCATCATGCTGTGTTCTCAGATTGCTAAAGTCCATACCTCCTCGGTGTGTTCTTATGGCTGCAGATCTTCACAGCACAGACGCTTTCTTCTGCATGCTGTCTTTCCCAGTTCAGGGCTCCTTCAAGGCTCTCCCTGAATGGCTACGCCGCCCCCTTTTATCCCAGTTCTCTTCATGCTCACAGCTGCAGCCCATCAAGGACAACCAGGACCTGTGGGGCAAAGCCTCTAGACAGATATTCAAATAGAATCCATTTCCTCTACTCTAGCCAGTAAGTACTACCCTACAAGTCCTCAGAACCCCAAAGGCCACCTTTCATCTGACACCCAACCCTGGGGAAGGACTTCTTTTTCCCATGGCAAATGGCCTCCCTTGGCAGCCACTCACCCTGGCAGAAAGTGGGAGCCTAGCTAGAATGATGCAATCGTTGCTGGATTTTTCCAAAAGAAAAGCTGGCAGCAACTAGGGCCCTGGAAGTACTTAGAGCCTCAAACGCCACCTTGAACATATTCCTGAGACCCTGGGGAAAGGACTTCGTTTTTCCCATGGGAAATGGCCTTCATTTGTGGCCACTTGGCCTGGTAGGCAGGGCAGTGCCAAGCCAGGAATCTACAAACTCTGCTGGATCTTCCAGAACGAAAGCATGCCAGCAACTAGGACCCTGCAAGTCCTTAGAGCCCCAGATGCCACCAGTCATCTGACACCCAGAGCCTGGGCCAATGACTTCGTTTTCCCCATGGAAAATGGCCTCCATTTCTGGCCACTCGCCCTGACCAAGAGGGTGGTGCCCAGCAAGAAATTTGCAAGCTTTGCTGGATTGCTCCAAATCTAAAGCTACCACTTGTTGTTCTTCTATTTCTCTAGAGTCCCATCATGCTGTTCTCAGATTGCTAAAGTCCATACCTCCTCGGTGTGTTCTTATGGCTGCAGATCTTCACAGCACAGACGCTTTCTTCTGCATGCTGTTCTTTCCCAGTTCAGGGCTCCTTCAAGGCTCTCCCTGAATGGCTACGCCGCCCCCTTTTATCCCAGTTCTCTTCAATGCTCACAGCTGCAGCCCATCAAGGACAACCAGGACCTGTGGGACAGATATTCAAATAGAATCCATTTCCTCTACTCTAGCCAGTAAGTACTACCCTACAAGTCCTCAGAACCCCAAAGGCCACCTTTCATCTGACACCCAGACCCTGGGGAAAGGACTTCTTTTTCCCATGGCAAATGGCCTCCCTTGGCAGCCACTCACCCTGGCAGAAAGTGGGAGCCTAGCTAGAATGATGCAATCGTTGCTGGATTTTTCCAAAAGAAAAGCTGGCAGCAACTAGGGCCCTGGAAGTACTTAGAGCCTCAAACGCCACCTTGAACATATTCCTGAGACCCTGGGGAAAGGACTTCGTTTTTCCCATGGGAAATGGCCTTCATTTGTGGCCACTTGGCCTGGCAGGCAGGGCAGTGCCAAGCCAGGAATCTACAAACTATGCTGGATCCTTCCAGAACGAAAGCTGCCAGCAACTAGGACCCTGCAAGTCCTTAGAGCCCCAGACGCCACCTTTCATCTGACACCCAGAGCCTGGGCCAATGACTTCGTTTTCCCCATGGAAAATGGCCTCCATTTCTGGCCTCTCACCCTGACCAAGAGGGTGGTGCCCAGCAAGAAATTTGCAAGCTTTGCTGGATTGCTCCAAATCTAAAGCTACCACTTGTTGTTGTTCTATTTCTCTAGAGTCCCATCATGCTGTTCTCAGATTGCTAAAGTCCATACCTCCTCGGTGTGTTCTTATGGCTGCAGATCTTCACAGCACAGACGCTTTCTTCTGCATGCTGTTCTTTCCCAGTTCAGGGCTCCTTCAAGGCTCTCCCTGAATGGCTACGCCGCCCCCTTTTATCCCAGTTCTCTTCAATGCTCACAGCTGCAGCCCATCAAGGACAACCAGGACCTGTGGGACAGATATTCAAATAGAATCCATTTCCTCTACTCTAGCCAGTAAGTACTACCCTACAAGTCCTCAGAACCCCAAAGGCCACCTTTCATCTGACACCCAGACCCTGGGGAAAGGACTTCTTTTTCCCATGGCAAATGGCCTCCCTTGGCAGCCACTCACCCTGGCAGAAAGTGGGAGCCTAGCTAGAATGATGCAATCGTTGCTGGATTTTTCCAAAAGAAAAGCTGGCAGCAACTAGGGCCCTGGAAGTACTTAGAGCCTCAAACGCCACCTTGAACATATTCCTGAGACCCTGGGGAAAGGACTTCGTTTTTCCCATGGAAAATGGCCTTCATTTGTGGCCACTCTGCCTGGCAGGCAGGGCAGTGCCAAGCCAGGAATCTACAAACTCTGCTGGATCCTTCCAGAACGAAAGCTGCCAGCAACTAGGACCCTGCAAGTCCTTAGAGCCCCAGATGCCACCAGTCATCTGACACCCAGAGCCTGGGCCAATGACTTCGTTTTCCCCATGGAAAATGGCCTCCATTTCTGGCCACTCGCCCTGACCAAGAGGGTGGTGCCCAGCAAGAAATTTGCAAGCTTTGCTGGATTGCTCCAAATCTAAAGCTACCACTTGTTGTTGTTCTATTTCTCTAGAGTCCCATCATGCTGTTCTCAGATTGCTAAAGTCCATACCTCCTCGGTGTGTTCTTATGGCTGCAGATCTTCACAGCACAGATGCTTTCTTCTGCATGCTGTTCTTTCCCAGTTCAGGGCTCCTTCAAGGCTCTCCCTGAATGGCTACGCCGCCCCCTTTTATCCCAGTTCTCTTCAATGCTCACAGCTGCAGCCCATCAAGGACAACCAGGACCTGTGGGACAGATATTCAAATAGAATCCATTTCCTCTACTCTAGCCAGTAAGTACTACCCTACAAGTCCTCAGAACCCCAAAGGCCACCTTTCATCTGACACCCAGACCCTGGGGAAAGGACTTCTTTTTCCCATGGCAAATGGCCTCCCTTGGCAGCCACTCACCCTGGCAGAAAGTGGGAGCCTAGCTAGAATGATGCAATCGTTGCTGGATTTTTCCAAAAGAAAAGCTGGCAGCAACTAGGGCCCTGGAAGTACTTAGAGCCTCAAACGCCACCTTGAACATATTCCTGAGACCCTGGGGAAAGGACTTCGTTTTTCCCATGGAAAATGGCCTTCATTTGTGGCCACTCTGCCTGGCAGGCAGGGCAGTGCCAAGCCAGGAATCTACAAACTCTGCTGGATCCTTCCAGAACGAAAGCTGCCAGCAACTAGGACCCTGCAAGTCCTTAGAGCCCCAGATGCCACCAGTCATCTGACACCCAGAGCCTGGGCCAATGACTTCGTTTTCCCCATGGAAAATGGCCTCCATTTCTGGCCACTCGCCCTGACCAAGAGGGTGGTGCCCAGCAAGAAATTTGCAAGCTTTGCTGGATTGCTCCAAATCTAAAGCTACCACTTGTTGTTCTTCTATTTCTCTAGAGTCCCATCATGCTGTTCTCAGATTGCTAAAGTCCATACCTCCTCGGTGTGTTCTTATGGCTGCAGATCTTCACAGCACAGACGCTTTCTTCTGCATGCTGTTCTTTCCCAGTTCAGGGCTCCTTCAAGGCTCTCCCTGAATGGCTACGCCGCCCCCTTTTATCCCAGTTCTCTTCAATGCTCACAGCTGCAGCCCATCAAGGACAACCAGGACCTGTGGGACAGATATTCAAATAGAATCCATTTCCTCTACTCTAGCCAGTAAGTACTACCCTACAAGTCCTCAGAACCCCAAAGGCCACCTTTCATCTGACACCCAGACCCTGGGGAAAGGACTTCTTTTTCCCATGGCAAATGGCCTCCCTTGGCAGCCACTCACCCTGGCAGAAAGTGGGAGCCTAGCTAGAATGATGCAATCGTTGCTGGATTTTTCCAAAAGAAAAGCTGCCAGCAACTAGGGCCCTGGAAGTACTTAGAGCCTCAAACGCCACCTTGAACATATTCCTGAGACCCTGGGGAAAGGACTTCGTTTTTCCCATGGAAAATGGCCTTCATTTGTGGCCACTTGGCCTGGCAGGCAGGGCAGTGCCAAGCCAGGAATCTACAAACTGTGCTGGATCCTTCCAGAACGAAAGCTGCCAGCAACTAGGACCCTGCAAGTCCTTAGAGCCCCAGACGCCACCTGTCATCTGACACCCAGAGCCTGGGCCAATGACTTCGTTTTCCCCATGGAAAATGGCCTCCATTTCTGGCCACTCGCCCTGACCAAGAGGGTGGTGCCCAGCAAGAAATTTGCAAGCTTTGCTGGATTGCTCCAAATCGAAAGCTGCCACTTGTTGTTGTTCTATTTCTCTAGAGTCCCATCATGCTGTTCTCAGATTGCTAAAGTCCATACCTCCTCGGTGTGTTCTTATGGCTGCAGATCTTCACAGCACAGACGCTTTCTTCTGCATGCTGTTCTTTCCCAGTTCAGGGCTCCTTCAAGGCTCTCCCTGAATGGCTACGCCGCCCCCTTTTATCCCAGTTCTCTTCAATGCTCACAGCTGCAGCCCATCAAGGACAACCAGGACCTGTGGGGCAAAGCCTCTAGACAGATATTCAAATAGAATCCATTTCCTCTACTCTAGCCAGTAAGTACTACCCTACAAGTCCTCAGAACCCCAAAGGCCACCTTTCATCTGACACCCAGACCCTGGGGAAAGGACTTCTTTTTCCCATGGCAAATGGCCTCCCTTGGCAGCCACTCACCCTGGCAGAAAGTGGGAGCCTAGCTAGAATGATGCAATCGTTGCTGGATTTTTCCAAAAGAAAAGCTGGCAGCAACTAGGGCCCTGGAAGTACTTAGAGCCTCAAACGCCACCTTGAACATATTCCTGAGACCCTGGGGAAAGGACTTCGTTTTTCCCATGGGAAATGGCCTTCATTTGTGGCCACTTGGCCTGGCAGGCAGGGCAGTGCCAAGCCAGGAATCTACAAACTCTGCTGGATCCTTCCAGAACGAAAGCTGCCAGCAACTAGGACCCTGCAAGTCCTTAGAGCCCCAGATGCCACCAGTCATCTGACACCCAGAGCCTGGGCCAATGACTTCGTTTTCCCCATGGAAAATGGCCTCCATTTCTGGCCACTCGCCCTGACCAAGAGGGTGGTGCCCAGCAAGAAATTTGCAAGCTTTGCTGGATTGCTCCAAATCTAAAGCTACCACTTGTTGTTCTTCTATTTCTCTAGAGTCCCATCATGCTGTTCTCAGATTGCTAAAGTCCATACCTCCTCGGTGTGTTCTTATGGCTGCAGATCTTCACAGCACAGACGCTTTCTTCTGCATGCTGTTCTTTCCCAGTTCAGGGCTCCTTCAAGGCTCTCCCTGAATGGCTACGCCGCCCCCTTTTATCCCAGTTCTCTTCAATGCTCACAGCTGCAGCCCATCAAGGACAACCAGGACCTGTGGGACAGATATTCAAATAGAATCCATTTCCTCTACTCTAGCCAGTAAGTACTACCCTACAAGTCCTCAGAACCCCAAAGGCCACCTTTCATCTGACACCCAGACCCTGGGGAAAGGACTTCTTTTTCCCATGGCAAATGGCCTCCCTTGGCAGCCACTCACCCTGGCAGAAAGTGGGAGCCTAGCTAGAATGATGCAATCGTTGCTGGATTTTTCCAAAAGAAAAGCTGGCAGCAACTAGGGCCCTGGAAGTACTTAGAGCCTCAAACGCCACCTTGAACATATTCCTGAGACCCTGGGGAAAGGACTTCGTTTTTCCCATGGGAAATGGCCTTCATTTGTGGCCACTTGGCCTGGCAGGCAGGGCAGTGCCAAGCCAGGAATCTACAAACTATGCTGGATCCTTCCAGAACGAAAGCTGCCAGCAACTAGGACCCTGCAAGTCCTTAGAGCCCCAGACGCCACCTTTCATCTGACACCCAGAGCCTGGGCCAATGACTTCGTTTTCCCCATGGAAAATGGCCTCCATTTCTGGCCTCTCACCCTGACCAAGAGGGTGGTGCCCAGCAAGAAATTTGCAAGCTTTGCTGGATTGCTCCAAATCTAAAGCTACCACTTGTTGTTGTTCTATTTCTCTAGAGTCCCATCATGCTGTTCTCAGATTGCTAAAGTCCATACCTCCTCGGTGTGTTCTTATGGCTGCAGATCTTCACAGCACAGACGCTTTCTTCTGCATGCTGTTCTTTCCCAGTTCAGGGCTCCTTCAAGGCTCTCCCTGAATGGCTACGCCGCCCCCTTTTATCCCAGTTCTCTTCAATGCTCACAGCTGCAGCCCATCAAGGACAACCAGGACCTGTGGGACAGATATTCAAATAGAATCCATTTCCTCTACTCTAGCCAGTAAGTACTACCCTACAAGTCCTCAGAACCCCAAAGGCCACCTTTCATCTGACACCCAGACCCTGGGGAAAGGACTTCTTTTTCCCATGGCAAATGGCCTCCCTTGGCAGCCACTCACCCTGGCAGAAAGTGGGAGCCTAGCTAGAATGATGCAATCGTTGCTGGATTTTTCCAAAAGAAAAGCTGGCAGCAACTAGGGCCCTGGAAGTACTTAGAGCCTCAAACGCCACCTTGAACATATTCCTGAGACCCTGGGGAAAGGACTTCGTTTTTCCCATGGAAAATGGCCTTCATTTGTGGCCACTCTGCCTGGCAGGCAGGGCAGTGCCAAGCCAGGAATCTACAAACTCTGCTGGATCCTTCCAGAACGAAAGCTGCCAGCAACTAGGACCCTGCAAGTCCTTACAGCCCCAGATGCCACCAGTCATCTGACACCCAGAGCCTGGGCCAATGACTTCGTTTTCCCCATGGAAAATGGCCTCCATTTCTGGCCACTCGCCCTGACCAAGAGGGTGGTGCCCAGCAAGAAATTTGCAAGCTTTGCTGGATTGCTCCAAATCTAAAGCTACCACTTGTTGTTGTTCTATTTCTCTAGAGTCCCATCATGCTGTTCTCAGATTGCTAAAGTCCATACCTCCTCGGTGTGTTCTTATGGCTGCAGATCTTCACAGCACAGACGCTTTCTTCTGCATGCTGTTCTTTCCCAGTTCAGGGCTCCTTCAAGGCTCTCCCTGAATGGCTACGCCGCCCCCTTTTATCCCAGTTCTCTTCAATGCTCACAGCTGCAGCCCATCAAGGACAACCAGGACCTGTGGGACAGATATTCAAATAGAATCCATTTCCTCTACTCTAGCCAGTAAGTACTACCCTACAAGTCCTCAGAACCCCAAAGGCCACCTTTCATCTGACACCCAGACCCTGGGGAAAGGACTTCTTTTTCCCATGGCAAATGGCCTCCCTTGGCAGCCACTCACCCTGGCAGAAAGTGGGAGCCTAGCTAGAATGATGCAATCGTTGCTGGATTTTTCCAAAAGAAAAGCTGGCAGCAACTAGGGCCCTGGAAGTACTTAGAGCCTCAAACGCCACCTTGAACATATTCCTGAGACCCTGGGGAAAGGACTTCGTTTTTCCCATGGGAAATGGCCTTCATTTGTGGCCACTTGGCCTGGCAGGCAGGGCAGTGCCAAGCCAGGAATCTACAAACTATGCTGGATCCTTCCAGAACGAAAGCTGCCAGCAACTAGGACCCTGCAAGTCCTTAGAGCCCCAGACGCCACCTTTCATCTGACACCCAGAGCCTGGGCCAATGACTTCGTTTTCCCCATGGAAAATGGCCTCCATTTCTGGCCTCTCACCCTGACCAAGAGGGTGGTGCCCAGCAAGAAATTTGCAAGCTTTGCTGGATTGCTCCAAATCTAAAGCTACCACTTGTTGTTGTTCTATTTCTCTAGAGTCCCATCATGCTGTTCTCAGATTGCTAAAGTCCATACCTCCTCGGTGTGTTCTTATGGCTGCAGATCTTCACAGCACAGACGCTTTCTTCTGCATGCTGTTCTTTCCCAGTTCAGGGCTCCTTCAAGGCTCTCCCTGAATGGCTACGCCGCCCCCTTTTATCCCAGTTCTCTTCAATGCTCACAGCTGCAGCCCATCAAGGACAACCAGGACCTGTGGGACAGATATTCAAATAGAATCCATTTCCTCTACTCTAGCCAGTAAGTACTACCCTACAAGTCCTCAGAACCCCAAAGGCCACCTTTCATCTGACACCCAGACCCTGGGGAAAGGACTTCTTTTTCCCATGGCAAATGGCCTCCCTTGGCAGCCACTCACCCTGGCAGAAAGTGGGAGCCTAGCTAGAATGATGCAATCGTTGCTGGATTTTTCCAAAAGAAAAGCTGCCAGCAACTAGGGCCCTGGAAGTACTTAGAGCCTCAAACGCCACCTTGAACATATTCCTGAGACCCTGGGGAAAGGACTTCGTTTTTCCCATGGGAAATGGCCTTCATTTGTGGCCACTTGGCCTGGCAGGCAGGGCAGTGCCAAGCCAGGAATCTACAAACTCTGCTGGATCCTTCCAGAACGAAAGCTGCCAGCAACTAGGACCCTGCAAGTCCTTACAGCCCCAGATGCCACCAGTCATCTGACACCCAGAGCCTGGGCCAATGACTTCGTTTTCCCCATGGAAAATGGCCTCCATTTCTGGCCACTCGCCCTGACCAAGAGGGTGGTGCCCAGCAAGAAATTTGCAAGCTTTGCTGGATTGCTCCAAATCTAAAGCTACCACTTGTTGTTCTTCTATTTCTCTAGAGTCCCATCATGCTGTTCTCAGATTGCTAAAGTCCATACCTCCTCGGTGTGTTCTTATGGCTGCAGATCTTCACAGCACAGACGCTTTCTTCTGCATGCTGTTCTTTCCCAGTTCAGGGCTCCTTCAAGGCTCTCCCTGAATGGCTACGCCGCCCCCTTTTATCCCAGTTCTCTTCAATGCTCACAGCTGCAGCCCATCAAGGACAACCAGGACCTGTGGGACAGATATTCAAATAGAATCCATTTCCTCTACTCTAGCCAGTAAGTACTACCCTACAAGTCCTCAGAACCCCAAAGGCCACCTTTCATCTGACACCCAGACCCTGGGGAAAGGACTTCTTTTTCCCATGGCAAATGGCCTCCCTTGGCAGCCACTCACCCTGGCAGAAAGTGGGAGCCTAGCTAGAATGATGCAATCGTTGCTGGATTTTTCCAAAAGAAAAGCTGGCAGCAACTAGGGCCCTGGAAGTACTTAGAGCCTCAAACGCCACCTTGAACATATTCCTGAGACCCTGGGGAAAGGACTTCTTTTTCCCATGGAAAATGGCCTTCATTTGTGGCCACTTGGCCTGGCAGGCAGGGCAGTGCCAAGCCAGGAATCTACAAACTCTGCTGGATCCTTCCAGAACGAAAGCTGCCAGCAACTAGGACCCTGCAAGTCCTTACAGCCCCAGATGCCACCAGTCATCTGACACCCAGAGCCTGGGCCAATGACTTCGTTTTCCCCATGGAAAATGGCCTCCATTTCTGGCCACTCGCCCTGACCAAGAGGGTGGTGCCCAGCAAGAAATTTGCAAGCTTTGCTGGATTGCTCCAAATCGAAAGCTGCCACTTGTTGTTGTTCTATTTCTCTAGAGTCCCATCATGCTGTTCTCAGATTGCTAAAGTCCATACCTCCTCGGTGTGTTCTTATGGCTGCAGATCTTCACAGCACAGACGCTTTCTTCTGCATGCTGTTCTTTCCCAGTTCAGGGCTCCTTCAAGGCTCTCCCTGAATGGCTACGCCGCCCCCTTTTATCCCAGTTCTCTTCAATGCTCACAGCTGCAGCCCATCAAGGACAACCAGGACCTGTGGGGCAAAGCCTCTAGACAGATATTCAAATAGAATCCATTTCCTCTACTCTAGCCAGTAAGTACTACCCTACAAGTCCTCAGAACCCCAAAGGCCACCTTTCATCTGACACCCAGACCCTGGGGAAAGGACTTCTTTTTCCCATGGCAAATGGCCTCCCTTGGCAGCCACTCACCCTGGCAGAAAGTGGGAGCCTAGCTAGAATGATGCAATCGTTGCTGGATTTTTCCAAAAGAAAAGCTGGCAGCAACTAGGGCCCTGGAAGTACTTAGAGCCTCAAACGCCACCTTGAACATATTCCTGAGACCCTGGGGAAAGGACTTCTTTTTCCCATGGAAAATGGCCTTCATTTGTGGCCACTTGGCCTGGCAGGCAGGGCAGTGCCAAGCCAGGAATCTACAAACTCTGCTGGATCCTTCCAGAACGAAAGCTGCCAGCAACTAGGACCCTGCAAGTCCTTAGAGCCCCAGATGCCACCAGTCATCTGACACCCAGAGCCTGGGCCAATGACTTCGTTTTCCCCATGGAAAATGGCCTCCATTTCTGGCCACTCGCCCTGACCAAGAGGGTGGTGCCCAGCAAGAAATTTGCAAGCTTTGCTGGATTGCTCCAAATCGAAAGCTGCCACTTGTTGTTGTTCTATTTCTCTAGAGTCCCATCATGCTGTTCTCAGATTGCTAAAGTCCATACCTCCTCGGTGTGTTCTTATGGCTGCAGATCTTCACAGCACAGACGCTTTCTTCTGCATGCTGTTCTTTCCCAGTTCAGGGCTCCTTCAAGGCTCTCCCTGAATGGCTACGCCGCCCCCTTTTATCCCAGTTCTCTTCAATGCTCACAGCTGCAGCCCATCAAGGACAACCAGGACCTGTGGGACAGATATTCAAATAGAATCCATTTCCTCTACTCTAGCCAGTAAGTACTACCCTACAAGTCCTCAGAACCCCAAAGGCCACCTTTCATCTGACACCCAGACCCTGGGGAAAGGACTTCTTTTTCCCATGGCAAATGGCCTCCCTTGGCAGCCACTCACCCTGGCAGAAAGTGGGAGCCTAGCTAGAATGATGCAATCGTTGCTGGATTTTTCCAAAAGAAAAGCTGGCAGCAACTAGGGCCCTGGAAGTACTTAGAGCCTCAAACGCCACCTTGAACATATTCCTGAGACCCTGGGGAAAGGACTTCGTTTTTCCCATGGGAAATGGCCTTCATTTGTGGCCACTTGGCCTGGCAGGCAGGGCAGTGCCAAGCCAGGAATCTACAAACTATGCTGGATCCTTCCAGAACGAAAGCTGCCAGCAACTAGGACCCTGCAAGTCCTTAGAGCCCCAGACGCCACCTTTCATCTGACACCCAGAGCCTGGGCCAATGACTTCGTTTTCCCCATGGAAAATGGCCTCCATTTCTGGCCTCTCACCCTGACCAAGAGGGTGGTGCCCAGCAAGAAATTTGCAAGCTTTGCTGGATTGCTCCAAATCTAAAGCTACCACTTGTTGTTGTTCTATTTCTCTAGAGTCCCATCATGCTGTTCTCAGATTGCTAAAGTCCATACCTCCTCGGTGTGTTCTTATGGCTGCAGATCTTCACAGCACAGACGCTTTCTTCTGCATGCTGTTCTTTCCCAGTTCAGGGCTCCTTCAAGGCTCTCCCTGAATGGCTACGCCGCCCCCTTTTATCCCAGTTCTCTTCAATGCTCACAGCTGCAGCCCATCAAGGACAACCAGGACCTGTGGGACAGATATTCAAATAGAATCCATTTCCTCTACTCTAGCCAGTAAGTACTACCCTACAAGTCCTCAGAACCCCAAAGGCCACCTTTCATCTGACACCCAGACCCTGGGGAAAGGACTTCTTTTTCCCATGGCAAATGGCCTCCCTTGGCAGCCACTCACCCTGGCAGAAAGTGGGAGCCTAGCTAGAATGATGCAATCGTTGCTGGATTTTTCCAAAAGAAAAGCTGGCAGCAACTAGGGCCCTGGAAGTACTTAGAGCCTCAAACGCCACCTTGAACATATTCCTGAGACCCTGGGGAAAGGACTTCGTTTTTCCCATGGAAAATGGCCTTCATTTGTGGCCACTCTGCCTGGCAGGCAGGGCAGTGCCAAGCCAGGAATCTACAAACTCTGCTGGATCCTTCCAGAACGAAAGCTGCCAGCAACTAGGACCCTGCAAGTCCTTACAGCCCCAGATGCCACCAGTCATCTGACACCCAGAGCCTGGGCCAATGACTTCGTTTTCCCCATGGAAAATGGCCTCCATTTCTGGCCACTCGCCCTGACCAAGAGGGTGGTGCCCAGCAAGAAATTTGCAAGCTTTGCTGGATTGCTCCAAATCTAAAGCTACCACTTGTTGTTGTTCTATTTCTCTAGAGTCCCATCATGCTGTTCTCAGATTGCTAAAGTCCATACCTCCTCGGTGTGTTCTTATGGCTGCAGATCTTCACAGCACAGACGCTTTCTTCTGCATGCTGTTCTTTCCCAGTTCAGGGCTCCTTCAAGGCTCTCCCTGAATGGCTACGCCGCCCCCTTTTATCCCAGTTCTCTTCAATGCTCACAGCTGCAGCCCATCAAGGACAACCAGGACCTGTGGGACAGATATTCAAATAGAATCCATTTCCTCTACTCTAGCCAGTAAGTACTACCCTACAAGTCCTCAGAACCCCAAAGGCCACCTTTCATCTGACACCCAGACCCTGGGGAAAGGACTTCTTTTTCCCATGGCAAATGGCCTCCCTTGGCAGCCACTCACCCTGGCAGAAAGTGGGAGCCTAGCTAGAATGATGCAATCGTTGCTGGATTTTTCCAAAAGAAAAGCTGGCAGCAACTAGGGCCCTGGAAGTACTTAGAGCCTCAAACGCCACCTTGAACATATTCCTGAGACCCTGGGGAAAGGACTTCGTTTTTCCCATGGGAAATGGCCTTCATTTGTGGCCACTTGGCCTGGCAGGCAGGGCAGTGCCAAGCCAGGAATCTACAAACTATGCTGGATCCTTCCAGAACGAAAGCTGCCAGCAACTAGGACCCTGCAAGTCCTTAGAGCCCCAGACGCCACCTTTCATCTGACACCCAGAGCCTGGGCCAATGACTTCGTTTTCCCCATGGAAAATGGCCTCCATTTCTGGCCTCTCACCCTGACCAAGAGGGTGGTGCCCAGCAAGAAATTTGCAAGCTTTGCTGGATTGCTCCAAATCTAAAGCTACCACTTGTTGTTGTTCTATTTCTCTAGAGTCCCATCATGCTGTTCTCAGATTGCTAAAGTCCATACCTCCTCGGTGTGTTCTTATGGCTGCAGATCTTCACAGCACAGACGCTTTCTTCTGCATGCTGTTCTTTCCCAGTTTCAGGGCTCCTTCAAGGCTCTCCCTGAATGCTACGCCGCCCCCTTTTATCCAGTTCTCTTCAATGCTCACAGCTGCAGCCCATCAAGGACAACCAGGACCTGTGGGACAGATATTCAAATAGAATCCATTTCCTCTACTCTAGCCAGTAAGTACTACCCTACAAGTCCTCAGAACCCCAAAGGCCACCTTTCATCTGACACCCAGACCCTGGGGAAAGGACTTCTTTTTCCCATGGCAAATGGCCTCCCTTGGCAGCCACTCACCCTGGCAGAAAGTGGGAGCCTAGCTAGAATGATGCAATCGTTGCTGGATTTTTCCAAAAGAAAAGCTGCCAGCAACTAGGGCCCTGGAAGTACTTAGAGCCTCAAACGCCACCTTGAACATATTCCTGAGACCCTGGGGAAAGGACTTCGTTTTTCCCATGGGAAATGGCCTTCATTTGTGGCACACTTGGCCTGGCAGGCAGGGCAGTGCCAAGCCAAGGAATCTACAAACTCTAGCTGGATCCTTCCAGAACGAAAGCTGCCAGCAACTAGGACCCTGCAAGTCCTTACAGCCCCAGATGCCACCAGTCATCTGACACCAGAGCCTGGGCCAATGACTTCGTGTTTCCCCATGGAAAATGGCCTCCATTTCTGGCCCACTCGCCCTGACCAAGAGGGTGGTGCCCAGCAAGAAATGTGCAAGCTTTGCTGGATTGCTCCAAATCTAAAGCTACCACTTGTTGTTCTTCTATTTCTCTAGAGTCCCATCATGCTGTTCTCAGATTGCTAAAGTCCATACCTCCTCGGTGTGTTCTTATGGCTGCAGATCTTCACAGCACAGACGCTTTCTTCTGCATGCTGTTCTTTCCCAGTTCAGGGCTCCTTCAAGGCTCTCCTGAATGGCTACGCCGCCCCTTTTATCCAGTTCTCTTCAATGCTCACAGCTGCAGCCCATCAAGGACAACCAGGGACCTGTGGGACAGATATTCAAATAGAATCCATTTCCTCTACTCTAGCCAGTAAGTACTACCCTACAAGTCCTCAGAACCCAAAGGCCACCTTTCATCTGACACCCAGACCCTGGGGAAAGGACTTCTTTTTCCCATGGCAAATGGCCTCCCTTGGCAGCCACTCACCCTGGCAGAAATTGGGAGCCTAGCTAGAATGATGCAATCGTTGCTGGATTTTTCCAAAAGAAAAGCTGGCAGCAACTAGGGCCCTGGAAGTACTTAGAGCCTCAAAACGCCACCTTGAACATATTCCTGAGACCCTGGGAAAGGACTTCTTTTTCCCATGGAAAATGGCCTTCATTTGTGGCCACTTGCCTGGCAGGCAGGGCAGTGCCAAGCCAGGAATCTACAAACTCTGCTGGATCCTTCCAGAACGAAAGCTGCCAGCAACTAGGACCCTGCAAGTCCTTACAGCCCCAGATGCCACCAGTCATCTGACACCCAGAGCCTGGGCCAATGACTTCGTTTTCCCATGGAAAATGGCCTCCATTTCTGGCCACTCGCCCTGACCAAGAGGGTGGTGCCCAGCAAGAAATTTGCAAGCTTTGCTGGATTGCTCCAAATCGAAAGCTGCCACTTGTTGTTGTTCTATTTCTCTAGAGTCCCATCATGCTGTTCTCAGATTGCTAAAGTCCATACCTCCTCGGTGTGTTCTTTATGGCTGCAGATCTTCACAGCACAGACGCTTTCTTCTGCATGCTGTTCTTTCCCAGTTCAGGGCTCCTTCAAGGCTCTCCCTGAATGGCTACGCCGCCCCCTTTTTATCCCAGTTCTCTTCAATGCTCACAGCTGCAGCCCATCAAGGACAACCAGGACCTGTGGGGCAAAGCCCTCTAGACAGATATTAATAGAATCCATTTCCTCTACTCTAGCCAGTAAGTACTACCCTACAAGTCCTCAGAACCCCAAAGGCCACCTTTCATCTGACACCCAGACCCTGGGGAAAGGACTTCTTTTTCCCATGGCAAATGGCCTCCCTTGGCAGCCACTCACCCTGGCAGAAAGTGGGAGCCTAGCTAGAATGATGCAATCGTTGCTGGATTTTTCCAAAAGAAAAGCTGGCAGCAACTAGGGCCCTGGAAGTACTTAGAGCCTCAAACGCCACCTTGAACATATTCCTGAGACCCTGGGGAAAGGACTTCTTTTTCCCATGGAAAATGGCCTTCATTTGTGGCCACTTGGCCTGGCAGGCAGGGCAGTGCCAAGCCAGGAATCTACAAACTCTGCTGGATCCTTCCAGAACGAAAGCTGCCAGCAACTAGGACCCTGCAAGTCCTTAGAGCCCCAGATGCCACCAGTCATCTGACACCCAGAGCCTGGGCCAATGACTTCGTTTTCCCCATGGAAAATGGCCTCCATTTCTGGCCACTCGCCCTGACCAAGAGGGTGGTGCCCAGCAAGAAATTTGCAAGCTTTGCTGGATTGCTCCAAATCGAAAGCTGCCACTTGTTGTTGTTCTATTTCTCTAGAGTCCCATCATGCTGTTCTCAGATTGCTAAAGTCCATACCTCCTCGGTGTGTTCTTATGGCTGCAGATCTTCACAGCACAGACGCTTTCTTCTGCATGCTGTTCTTTCCCAGTTCAGGGCTCCTTCAAGGCTCTCCCTGAATGGCTACGCCGCCCCCTTTTATCCCAGTTCTCTTCAATGCTCACAGCTGCAGCCCATCAAGGACAACCAGGACCTGTGGGACAGATATTCAAATAGAATCCATTTCCTCTACTCTAGCCAGTAAGTACTACCCTACAAGTCCTCAGAACCCCAAAGGCCACCTTTCATCTGACACCCAGACCCTGGGGAAAGGACTTCTTTTTCCCATGGCAAATGGCCTCCCTTGGCAGCCACTCACCCTGGCAGAAAGTGGGAGCCTAGCTAGAATGATGCAATCGTTGCTGGATTTTTCCAAAAGAAAAGCTGGCAGCAACTAGGGCCCTGGAAGTACTTAGAGCCTCAAACGCCACCTTGAACATATTCCTGAGACCCTGGGGAAAGGACTTCGTTTTTCCATGGGAAATGGCCTTCATTTGTGGCCACTCTGCCTGGCAGGCAGGGCAGTGCCAAGCCAGGAATCTACAAACTCTGCTGGATCCTTCCAGAACGAAAGCTGCCAGCAACTAGGACCCTGCAAGTCCTTAGAGCCCCAGATGCCACCAGTCATCTGACACCCAGAGCCTGGGCCAATGACTTCGTTTTCCCCATGGAAAATGGCCTCCATTTCTGGCCACTCGCCCTGACCAAGAGGGTGGTGCCCAGCAAGAAATTTGCAAGCTTTGCTGGATTGCTCCAAATCTAAAGCTACCACTTGTTGTTGTTCTATTTCTCTAGAGTCCCATCATGCTGTTCTCAGATTGCTAAAGTCCATACCTCCTCGGTGTGTTCTTATGGCTGCAGATCTTCACAGCACAGACGCTTTCTTCTGCATGCTGTTCTTTCCCAGTTCAGGGCTCCTTCAAGGCTCTCCCTGAATGGCTACGCCGCCCCCTTTTATCCCAGTTCTCTTCAATGCTCACAGCTGCAGCCCATCAAGGACAACCAGGACCTGTGGGACAGATATTCAAATAGAATCCATTTCCTCTACTCTAGCCAGTAAGTACTACCCTACAAGTCCTCAGAACCCCAAAGGCCACCTTTCATCTGACACCCAGACCCTGGGGAAAGGACTTCTTTTTCCCATGGCAAATGGCCTCCCTTGGCAGCCACTCACCCTGGCAGAAAGTGGGAGCCTAGCTAGAATGATGCAATCGTTGCTGGATTTTTCCAAAAGAAAAGCTGCCAGCAACTAGGGCCCTGGAAGTACTTAGAGCCTCAAACGCCACCTTGAACATATTCCTGAGACCCTGGGGAAAGGACTTCGTTTTTCCCATGGAAAATGGCCTTCATTTGTGGCCACTTGGCCTGGCAGGCAGGGCAGTGCCAAGCCAGGAATCTACAAACTGTGCTGGATCCTTCCAGAACGAAAGCTGCCAGCAACTAGGACCCTGCAAGTCCTTAGAGCCCCAGACGCCACCTGTCATCTGACACCCAGAGCCTGGGCCAATGACTTCGTTTTCCCCATGGAAAATGGCCTCCATTTCTGGCCACTCGCCCTGACCAAGAGGGTGGTGCCCAGCAAGAAATTTGCAAGCTTTGCTGGATTGCTCCAAATCGAAAGCTGCCACTTGTTGTTGTTCTATTTCTCTAGAGTCCCATCATGCTGTTCTCAGATTGCTAAAGTCCATACCTCCTCGGTGTGTTCTTATGGCTGCAGATCTTCACAGCACAGACGCTTTCTTCTGCATGCTGTTCTTTCCCAGTTCAGGGCTCCTTCAAGGCTCTCCCTGAATGGCTACGCCGCCCCCTTTTATCCCAGTTCTCTTCAATGCTCACAGCTGCAGCCCATCAAGGACAACCAGGACCTGTGGGGCAAAGCCTCTAGACAGATATTCAAATAGAATCCATTTCCTCTACTCTAGCCAGTAAGTACTACCCTACAAGTCCTCAGAACCCCAAAGGCCACCTTTCATCTGACACCCAGACCCTGGGGAAAGGACTTCTTTTTCCCATGGCAAATGGCCTCCCTTGGCAGCCACTCACCCTGGCAGAAAGTGGGAGCCTAGCTAGAATGATGCAATCGTTGCTGGATTTTTCCAAAAGAAAAGCTGGCAGCAACTAGGGCCCTGGAAGTACTTAGAGCCTCAAACGCCACCTTGAACATATTCCTGAGACCCTGGGGAAAGGACTTCGTTTTTCCCATGGGAAATGGCCTTCATTTGTGGCCACTTGGCCTGGCAGGCAGGGCAGTGCCAAGCCAGGAATCTACAAACTCTGCTGGATCCTTCCAGAACGAAAGCTGCCAGCAACTAGGACCCTGCAAGTCCTTAGAGCCCCAGATGCCACCAGTCATCTGACACCCAGAGCCTGGGCCAATGACTTCGTTTTCCCCATGGAAAATGGCCTCCATTTCTGGCCACTCGCCCTGACCAAGAGGGTGGTGCCCAGCAAGAAATTTGCAAGCTTTGCTGGATTGCTCCAAATCTAAAGCTACCACTTGTTGTTCTTCTATTTCTCTAGAGTCCCATCATGCTGTTCTCAGATTGCTAAAGTCCATACCTCCTCGGTGTGTTCTTATGGCTGCAGATCTTCACAGCACAGACGCTTTCTTCTGCATGCTGTTCTTTCCCAGTTCAGGGCTCCTTCAAGGCTCTCCCTGAATGGCTACGCCGCCCCCTTTTATCCCAGTTCTCTTCAATGCTCACAGCTGCAGCCCATCAAGGACAACCAGGACCTGTGGGACAGATATTCAAATAGAATCCATTTCCTCTACTCTAGCCAGTAAGTACTACCCTACAAGTCCTCAGAACCCCAAAGGCCACCTTTCATCTGACACCCAGACCCTGGGGAAAGGACTTCTTTTTCCCATGGCAAATGGCCTCCCTTGGCAGCCACTCACCCTGGCAGAAAGTGGGAGCCTAGCTAGAATGATGCAATCGTTGCTGGATTTTTCCAAAAGAAAAGCTGGCAGCAACTAGGGCCCTGGAAGTACTTAGAGCCTCAAACGCCACCTTGAACATATTCCTGAGACCCTGGGGAAAGGACTTCGTTTTTCCCATGGAAATGGCCTTCATTTGTGGCCACTTGGCCTGGCAGGCAGGGCAGTGCCAAGCCAGGAATCTACAAACTATGCTGGATCCTTCCAGAACGAAAGCTGCCAGCAACTAGGACCCTGCAAGTCCTTAGAGCCCCAGACGCCAACAGAGCCTGGGCCAATGACTTCGTTTTCCCCATGGAAAATGGCCTCCATTTCTGGCCTCTCACCCTGACCAAGAGGGTGGTGCCCAGCAAGAAATTTGCAAGCTTTGCTGGATTGCTCCAAATCTAAAGCTACCACTTGTTGTTGTTCTATTTCTCTAGAGTCCCATCATGCTGTTCTCAGATTGCTAAAGTCCATACCTCCTCGGTGTGTTCTTATGGCTGCAGATCTTCACAGCACAGACGCTTTCTTCTGCATGCTGTTCTTTCCCAGTTCAGGGCTCCTTCAAGGCTCTCCCTGAATGGCTACGCCGCCCCCTTTTATCCCAGTTCTCTTCAATGCTCACAGCTGCAGCCCATCAAGGACAACCAGGACCTGTGGGACAGATATTCAAATAGAATCCATTTCCTCTACTCTAGCCAGTAAGTACTACCCTACAAGTCCTCAGAACCCCAAAGGCCACCTTTCATCTGACACCCAGACCCTGGGAAAGGACTTCTTTTTCCCATGGCAAATGGCCTCCCTTGGCAGCCACTCACCCTGGCAGAAAGTGGGAGCCTAGCTAGAATGATGCAATCGTTGCTGGATTTTTCCAAAAGAAAAGCTGGCAGCAACTAGGGCCCTGGAAGTACTTAGAGCCTCAAACGCCACCTTGAACATATTCCTGAGACCCTGGGGAAAGGACTTCGTTTTTCCCATGGAAAATGGCCTTCATTTGTGGCCACTCTGCCTGGCAGGCAGGGCAGTGCCAAGCCAGGAATCTACAAACTCTGCTGGATCCTTCCAGAACGAAAGCTGCCAGCAACTAGGACCCTGCAAGTCCTTACAGCCCCAGATGCCACCAGTCATCTGACACCCAGAGCCTGGGCCAATGACTTCGTTTTCCCCATGGAAAATGGCCTCCATTTCTGGCCACTCGCCCTGACCAAGAGGGTGGTGCCCAGCAAGAAATTTGCAAGCTTTGCTGGATTGCTCCAAATCTAAAGCTACCACTTGTTGTTCTTCTATTTCTCTAGAGTCCCATCATGCTGTTCTCAGATTGCTAAAGTCCATACCTCCTCGGTGTGTTCTTATGGCTGCAGATCTTCACAGCACAGACGCTTTCTTCTGCATGCTGTTCTTTCCCAGTTCAGGGCTCCTTCAAGGCTCTCCCTGAATGGCTACGCCGCCCCCTTTTATCCCAGTTCTCTTCAATGCTCACAGCTGCAGCCCATCAAGGACAACCAGGACCTGTGGGACAGATATTCAAATAGAATCCATTTCCTCTACTCTAGCCAGTAAGTACTACCCTACAAGTCCTCAGAACCCCAAAGGCCACCTTTCATCTGACACCCAGACCCTGGGGAAAGGACTTCTTTTTCCCATGGCAAATGGCCTCCCTTGGCAGCCACTCACCCTGGCAGAAAGTGGGAGCCTAGCTAGAATGATGCAATCGTTGCTGGATTTTTCCAAAAGAAAAGCTGGCAGCAACTAGGGCCCTGGAAGTACTTAGAGCCTCAAACGCCACCTTGAACATATTCCTGAGACCCTGGGGAAAGGACTTCGTTTTTCCCATGGGAAATGGCCTTCATTTGTGGCCACTTGGCCTGGCAGGCAGGGCAGTGCCAAGCCAGGAATCTACAAACTATGCTGGATCCTTCCAGAACGAAAGCTGCCAGCAACTAGGACCCTGCAAGTCCTTAGAGCCCCAGACGCCACCTTTCATCTGACACCCAGAGCCTGGGCCAATGACTTCGTTTTCCCCATGGAAAATGGCCTCCATTTCTGGCCTCTCACCCTGACCAAGAGGGTGGTGCCCAGCAAGAAATTTGCAAGCTTTGCTGGATTGCTCCAAATCTAAAGCTACCACTTGTTGTTGTTCTATTTCTCTAGAGTCCCATCATGCTGTTCTCAGATTGCTAAAGTCCATACCTCCTCGGTGTGTTCTTATGGCTGCAGATCTTCACAGCACAGACGCTTTCTTCTGCATGCTGTTCTTTCCCAGTTCAGGGCTCCTTCAAGGCTCTCCCTGAATGGCTACGCCGCCCCCTTTTATCCCAGTTCTCTTCAATGCTCACAGCTGCAGCCCATCAAGGACAACCAGGACCTGTGGGACAGATATTCAAATAGAATCCATTTCCTCTACTCTAGCCAGTAAGTACTACCCTACAAGTCCTCAGAACCCCAAAGGCCACCTTTCATCTGACACCCAGACCCTGGGAAAGGACTTCTTTTTCCCATGGCAAATGGCCTCCCTTGGCAGCCACTCACCCTGGCAGAAAGTGGGAGCCTAGCTAGAATGATGCAATCGTTGCTGGATTTTTCCAAAAGAAAAGCTGGCAGCAACTAGGGCCCTGGAAGTACTTAGAGCCTCAAACGCCACCTTGAACATATTCCTGAGACCCTGGGGAAAGGACTTCGTTTTTCCCATGGAAAATGGCCTTCATTTGTGGCCACTCTGCCTGGCAGGCAGGGCAGTGCCAAGCCAGGAATCTACAAACTCTGCTGGATCCTTCCAGAACGAAAGCTGCCAGCAACTAGGACCCTGCAAGTCCTTACAGCCCAGATGCCACCAGTCATCTGACACCCAGAGCCTGGGCCAATGACTTCGTTTTCCCCATGGAAAATGGCCTCCATTTCTGGCCACTCGCCCTGACCAAGAGGGTGGTGCCCAGCAAGAAATTTGCAAGCTTTGCTGGATTGCTCCAAATCTAAAGCTACCACTTGTTGTTCTTCTATTTCTCTAGAGTCCCATCATGCTGTTCTCAGATTGCTAAAGTCCATACCTCCTCGGTGTGTTCTTATGGCTGCAGATCTTCACAGCACAGACGCTTTCTTCTGCATGCTGTTCTTTCCCAGTTCAGGGCTCCTTCAAGGCTCTCCCTGAATGGCTACGCCGCCCCCTTTTATCCCAGTTCTCTTCAATGCTCACAGCTGCAGCCCATCAAGGACAACCAGGACCTGTGGGACAGATATTCAAATAGAATCCATTTCCTCTACTCTAGCCAGTAAGTACTACCCTACAAGTCCTCAGAACCCCAAAGGCCACCTTTCATCTGACACCCAGACCCTGGGAAAGGACTTCTTTTTCCATGGCAAATGGCCTCCCTTGGCAGCCACTCACCCTGGCAGAAAGTGGGAGCCTAGCTAGAATGATGCAATCGTTGCTGGATTTTTCCAAAAGAAAAGCTGGCAGCAACTAGGGCCCTGGAAGTACTTAGAGCCTCAAACGCCACCTTGAACATATTCCTGAGACCCTGGGGAAAGGACTTCTTTTTCCCATGGAAAATGGCCTTCATTTGTGGCCACTTGGCCTGGCAGGCAGGGCAGTGCCAAGCCAGGAATCTACAAACTCTGCTGGATCCTTCCAGAACGAAAGCTGCCAGCAACTAGGACCCTGCAAGTCCTTAGAGCCCCAGATGCCACCAGTCATCTGACACCCAGAGCCTGGGCCAATGACTTCGTTTTCCCCATGGAAAATGGCCTCCATTTCTGGCCACTCGCCCTGACCAAGAGGGTGGTGCCCAGCAAGAAATTTGCAAGCTTTGCTGGATTGCTCCAAATCGAAAGCTGCCACTTGTTGTTGTTCTATTTCTCTAGAGTCCCATCATGCTGTTCTCAGATTGCTAAAGTCCATACCTCCTCGGTGTGTTCTTATGGCTGCAGATCTTCACAGCACAGACGCTTTCTTCTGCATGCTGTTCTTTCCCAGTTCAGGGCTCCTTCAAGGCTCTCCCTGAATGGCTACGCCGCCCCCTTTTATCCCAGTTCTCTTCAATGCTCACAGCTGCAGCCCATCAAGGACAACCAGGACCTGTGGGCAAAGCCTAGACAGATATTCAAATAGAATCCATTTCCTCTACTCTAGCCAGTAAGTACTACCCTACAAGTCCTCAGAACCCCAAAGGCCACCTTTCATCTGACACCCAGACCCTGGGGAAAGGACTTCTTTTTCCCATGGCAAATGGCCTCCCTTGGCAGCCACTCACCCTGGCAGAAAGTGGGAGCCTAGCTAGAATGATGCAATCGTTGCTGGATTTTTCCAAAAGAAAAGCTGGCAGCAACTAGGGCCCTGGAAGTACTTAGAGCCTCAAACGCCACCTTGAACATATTCCTGAGACCCTGGGGAAAGGACTTCGTTTTTCCATGGGAAATGGCCTTCATTTGTGGCCACTTGGCCTGGCAGGCAGGGCAGTGCCAAGCCAGGAATCTACAAACTATGCTGGATCCTTCCAGAACGAAAGCTGCCAGCAACTAGGACCCTGCAAGTCCTTAGAGCCCCAGATGCCACCAGTCATCTGACACCCAGAGCCTGGGCCAATGACTTCGTTTTCCCCATGGAAAATGGCCTCCATTTCTGGCCACTCGCCCTGACCAAGAGGGTGGTGCCCAGCAAGAAATTTGCAAGCTTTGCTGGATTGCTCCAATCGAAAGCTGCCACTTGTTGTTGTTCTATTTCTCTAGAGTCCCATCATGCTGTTCTCAGATTGCTAAAGTCCATACCTCCTCGGTGTGTTCTTATGGCTGCAGATCTTCACAGCACAGACGCTTTCTTCTGCATGCTGTTCTTTCCCAGTTCAGGGCTCCTTCAAGGCTCTCCCTGAATGGCTACGCCGCCCCCTTTTATCCCAGTTCTCTTCAATGCTCACAGCTGCAGCCCATCAAGGACAACCAGGACCTGTGGGACAGATATTCAAATAGAATCCATTTCCTCTACTCTAGCCAGTAAGTACTACCCTACAAGTCCTCAGAACCCCAAAGGCCACCTTTCATCTGACACCCAGACCCTGGGGAAAGGACTTCTTTTTCCCATGGCAAATGGCCTCCCTTGGCAGCCACTCACCCTGGCAGAAAGTGGGAGCCTAGCTAGAATGATGCAATCGTTGCTGGATTTTTCCAAAAGAAAAGCTGGCAGCAACTAGGGCCCTGGAAGTACTTAGAGCCTCAAACGCCACCTTGAACATATTCCTGAGACCCTGGGGAAAGGACTTCGTTTTTCCCATGGGAAATGGCCTTCATTTGTGGCCACTTGGCCTGGCAGGCAGGGCAGTGCCAAGCCAGGAATCTACAAACTATGCTGGATCCTTCCAGAACGAAAGCTGCCAGCAACTAGGACCCTGCAAGTCCTTAGAGCCCCAGACGCCACCTTTCATCTGACACCCAGAGCCTGGGCCAATGACTTCGTTTTCCCCATGGAAAATGGCCTCCATTTCTGGCCTCTCACCCTGACCAAGAGGGTGGTGCCCAGCAAGAAATTTGCAAGCTTTGCTGGATTGCTCCAAATCTAAAGCTACCACTTGTTGTTGTTCTATTTCTCTAGAGTCCCATCATGCTGTTCTCAGATTGCTAAAGTCCATACCTCCTCGGTGTGTTCTTATGGCTGCAGATCTTCACAGCACAGACGCTTTCTTCTGCATGCTGTTCTTTCCCAGTTCAGGGCTCCTTCAAGGCTCTCCTGAATGGCTACGCCGCCCCCTTTTATCCAGTTCTCTTCAATGCTCACAGCTGCAGCCCATCAAGGACAACCAGGACCTGTGGGACAGATATTCAAATAGAATCCATTTCCTCTACTCTAGCCAGTAAGTACTACCCTACAAGTCCTCAGAACCCCAAAGGCCACCTTTCATCTGACACCCAGACCCTGGGGAAAGGACTTCTTTTTCCCATGGCAAATGGCCTCCCTTGGCAGCCACTCACCCTGGCAGAAAGTGGGAGCCTAGCTAGAATGATGCAATCGTTGCTGGATTTTTCCAAAAGAAAAGCTGCAGCAACTAGGGCCCTGGAAGTACTTAGAGCCTCAAACGCCACCTTGAACATATTCCTGAGACCCTGGGGAAAGGACTTCGTTTTCCCATGGAAAATGGCCTTCATTTGTGGCCACTTGGCCTGGCAGGCAGGGCAGTGCCAAGCCAGGAATCTACAAACTCTGCTGGATCCTTCCAGAACGAAAGCTGCCAGCAACTAGGACCCTGCAAGTCCTTAGAGCCCCAGATGCCACCAGTCATCTGACACCCAGAGCCTGGGCCAATGACTTCGTTTTCCCCATGGAAAATGGCCTCCATTTCTGGCCACTCGCCCTGACCAAGAGGGTGGTGCCCAGCAAGAAATTTGCAAGCTTTGCTGGATTGCTCCAAATCGAAAGCTGCCACTTGTTGTTGTTCTATTTCTCTAGAGTCCCATCATGCTGTTCTCAGATTGCTAAAGTCCATACCTCCTCGGTGTGTTCTTATGGCTGCAGATCTTCACAGCACAGACGCTTTCTTCTGCATGCTGTTCTTTCCCAGTTCAGGGCTCCTTCAAGGCTCTCCCTGAATGGCTACGCCGCCCCCTTTTATCCCAGTTCTCTTCAATGCTCACAGCTGCAGCCCATCAAGGACAACCAGGACCTGTGGGCAAAGCCTCTAGACAGATATTCAAATAGAATCCATTTCCTCTACTCTAGCCAGTAAGTACTACCCTACAAGTCCTCAGAACCCCAAAGGCCACCTTTCATCTGACACCCAGACCCTGGGGAAAGGACTTCTTTTTCCCATGGCAAATGGCCTCCCTTGGCAGCCACTCACCCTGGCAGAAAGTGGGAGCCTAGCTAGAATGATGCAATCGTTGCTGGATTTTTCCAAAAGAAAAGCTGGCAGCAACTAGGGCCCTGGAAGTACTTAGAGCCTCAAACGCCACCTTGAACATATTCCTGAGACCCTGGGGAAAGGACTTCGTTTTTCCCATGGGAAATGGCCTTCATTTGTGGCCACTTGGCCTGGCAGGCAGGGCAGTGCCAAGCCAGGAATCTACAAACTATGCTGGATCCTTCCAGAACGAAAGCTGCCAGCAACTAGGACCCTGCAAGTCCTTAGAGCCCCAGATGCCACCAGTCATCTGACACCCAGAGCCTGGGCCAATGACTTCGTTTTCCCCATGGAAAATGGCCTCCATTTCTGGCCACTCGCCCTGACCAAGAGGGTGGTGCCCAGCAAGAAATTTGCAAGCTTTGCTGGATTGCTCCAAATCGAAAGCTGCCACTTGTTGTTGTTCTATTTCTCTAGAGTCCCATCATGCTGTTCTCAGATTGCTAAAGTCCATACCTCCTCGGTGTGTTCTTATGGCTGCAGATCTTCACAGCACAGACGCTTTCTTCTGCATGCTGTTCTTTCCCAGTTCAGGGCTCCTTCAAGGCTCTCCCTGAATGGCTACGCCGCCCCCTTTTATCCCAGTTCTCTTCAA
This sequence comes from Agelaius phoeniceus, assembly GCF_051311805.1. Classification (NCBI taxonomy): domain Eukaryota; kingdom Metazoa; phylum Chordata; class Aves; order Passeriformes; family Icteridae; genus Agelaius; species Agelaius phoeniceus. The sequence goes on from NW_027510017.1 coordinate 56,937, forward strand.
TGCTCACAGCTGCAGCCCATCAAGGACAACCAGGACCTGTGGGACAGATATTCAAATAGAATCCATTTCCTCTACTCTAGCCAGTAAGTACTACCCTACAAGTCCTCAGAACCCCAAAGGCCACCTTTCATCTGACACCCAGACCCTGGGGAAAGGACTTCTTTTTCCCATGGCAAATGGCCTCCCTTGGCAGCCACTCACCCTGGCAGAAAGTGGGAGCCTAGCTAGAATGATGCAATCGTTGCTGGATTTTTCCAAAAGAAAAGCTGGCAGCAACTAGGGCCCTGGAAGTACTTAGAGCCTCAAACGCCACCTTGAACATATTCCTGAGACCCTGGGGAAAGGACTTCGTTTTTCCCATGGGAAATGGCCTTCATTTGTGGCCACTTGGCCTGGCAGGCAGGGCAGTGCCAAGCCAGGAATCTACAAACTATGCTGGATCCTTCCAGAACGAAAGCTGCCAGCAACTAGGACCCTGCAAGTCCTTAGAGCCCCAGACGCCACCTTTCATCTGACACCAGAGCCTGGGCCAATGACTTCGTTTTCCCCATGGAAAATGGCCTCCATTTCTGGCCTCTCACCCTGACCAAGAGGGTGGTGCCCAGCAAGAAATTTGCAAGCTTTGCTGGATTGCTCCAAATCTAAAGCTACCACTTGTTGTTGTTCTATTTCTCTAGAGTCCCATCATGCTGTTCTCAGATTGCTAAAGTCCATACCTCCTCGGTGTGTTCTTATGGCTGCAGATCTTCACAGCACAGACGCTTTCTTCTGCATGCTGTTCTTTCCCAGTTCAGGGCTCCTTCAAGGCTCTCCCTGAATGGCTACGCCGCCCCCTTTTATCCCAGTTCTCTTCAATGCTCACAGCTGCAGCCCATCAAGGACAACCAGGACCTGTGGGACAGATATTCAAATAGAATCCATTTCCTCTACTCTAGCCAGTAAGTACTACCCTACAAGTCCTCAGAACCCAAAGGCCACCTTTCATCTGACACCCAGACCCTGGGGAAAGGACTTCTTTTTCCCATGGCAAATGGCCTCCCTTGGCAGCCACTCACCCTGGCAGAAAGTGGGAGCCTAGCTAGAATGATGCAATCGTTGCTGGATTTTTCCAAAAGAAAAGCTGCCAGCAACTAGGGCCCTGGAAGTACTTAGAGCCTCAAACGCCACCTTGAACATATTCCTGAGACCCTGGGGAAAGGACTTCGTTTTTCCCATGGAAATGGCCTTCATTTGTGGCCACTTGCCTGGCAGGCAGGGCAGTGCCAAGCCAGGAATCTACAAACTCTGCTGGATCCTTCCAGAACGAAAGCTGCCAGCAACTAGGACCCTGCAAGTCCTTAGAGCCCCAGATGCCACCAGTCATCTGACACCCAGAGCCTGGGCCAATGACTTCGTTTCCCCATGGAAAATGGCCTCCATTTCTGGCCACTCGCCCTGACCAAGAGGGTGGTGCCCAGCAAGAAATTTGCAAGCTTTGCTGGATTGCTCCAAATCGAAAGCTGCCACTTGTTGTTGTTCTATTTCTCTAGAGTCCCATCATA
>NW_027510018.1:0-58190 GCF_051311805.1 Agelaius phoeniceus
TCAAAGTTCCCCATTTTTGTCCTCAATTTCCCCCAATTTTTCCCCATTTTTTCTTCTCCTTTTTTTCCTCCAAATTTTCCCCCTAAATTTCCCCAAATTTCTCAAAAAATTCCCCAATTTTTTCCCAATTTTCCCTAAATTTTTCCCATTTCCCCCAAAAATTCCCCAGTTTTTTCCCCAATTTTCCCCAAAATTCCCCAATTTTTTTCTCAATTTCCCCCAAAACTCCTCCATTTTTTCCCCATAATTCCAAATTTTCCTCCAATTTTTTCCTGATTTTCCCCCAAATTTCCCCCTTTTTTCCCAATTTTCCCCCAATACTTCCCCAAAATTCTCAAAAAATTCCCCATTTTTTTCTCAATTTTCCCGAAATTTTTCCCGTTTTCCCCCCAAATTCCCCCATTTTTTCCTCAATTTTCCCCCAATATTTCCCCATTTTTTCCTCACATTTCCCCCCACATTGCCCCCAAAATTCCCCATTTTTTTTCTCAATTTTTCCCAAATTTTCCCCATTTTTTCTCCAAAATTTCCCCCTAAATTTCTCCAAAAATTCCCCAATTTTTCCACTAATTTTTCCTCCATTTCCCCCAAAATTTCCCCAATTTTCCCTCACTTTTCCCCCAAAATTCCCCAATTTTTTTCTCAATTTTCCCCCGAAAATTCCCCATTTTTTCCTCAATTTTCCCCAATTTTCCCCTAAATTTTCCCCCAAATTCCCTATTTTTTCCTCAAATTTCCCCCAAAATTCCCCAGTCTTTTTCTCAATTTTCCCCAGAAATTTCCCCCTTTTTTCCCCAAATTCCCCAATTTTTCCTCAATTTTCCCCCCAAATTCCCCAATTTTTCTCCTGATTTCCCCCCAAGATTCCCCATTTTATTCCTGATTTTCTCCTGCATTTGCCCTGAATTTCCCCCATTTTTTCCCAAATTTCCCAATTTTTCCTCCACATTTCCCCCTAAATTTCCCCAACTTTTCCTGACTTTTTCCCCAAATTTCCCCCCAAATTCCCCAATTTTCTGGATTTTCCCCCGAATTTCCCCCAAATTTTTCCCCACAAAATTCCCCAAATTTTCCCGCTAAATTGCCCCAATTTTTCCCCGACTTTTTCCCCCCAAATTCCCAAAGTTTCCTCAATTTCCCCCCCAAATTCCCCAATTTTTTCTCAATTTTCCCCCAAATTTTCCCCCCAAATATCCCCAAATTTCTGCAAAAATTCCCCAAATTTTTCCCCAAATCCCCCAATTTTTCCTCAATTTTCCTCCCAAATTCCCCAATTTTTTCCTCAATTTTCCCCAGAAAATTCCCCAATTTTTTCCTCCATTTCCCCCAAAAATTCCCCAATTTTTCCTCATTTTTCCCCCAAATTTCCCCATTTTTTCCCCAAATTCTCCAATTTTTCCTCACATTTTCCCCCAAAATTCCCCAATTTTTTCCTCAATTATTCCCCAAAATTCCCCATTTTCCTCCATATTTTTCCTGATTTTCCCACCAAATTCCCCAATTTTTCCTCAATTTCCCCCCCAAATTCCCCAATTTTCCCTCACTTTTCCCCCAAATTCCCCAATTTTTCCTCAATTTCCCCCAAATTCCCCAATTTTTTCCTCAATTTCCCCCCCAAATTCCCCAATTTTTTTCTCAATTTTCCCCAAATTTTCCCCCAATTTTTCCCCTAAATATCCCCAAATTTCTCCAAAAATTCCCCAAATTTTTCCCCAAATCCCCCAATTTTTCCTCAATTTTCCTCCCAAATTCCCATTTTTTTTCTCAATTTTCCCCCAAAATTCCCCCATTTTTTCCTCAATTTTCCCCCCAAATTCCCCCATTTTTTCCTCAATTTTCCCCCAAAATTTCCCCAATTTCTTCCTCAATTATTCCCCAAAATTCCCCAATTTTCTCCTCAATTTTCCCCCTAAATTTCCCCAAATTCCCCAATGTTTTTGTCCATTTTCCCCCAGAATTCCCCTATTTTTCCTCAATTTTCCCCCAAAATTCCCCATTTTTTCCTCCATTTCCCCAAAATTCCCCATTTTTTCCTCAATTTTCCCCCAAAATTCCCCAATTTTTTCCTCAATTTCCCCCCCCAATTCCCCATTTTTTTCCTCCATTTTCCCCCAATTTTTTCCTCAATTTCCCCCCCAAATTCCCCAATTTCCCCCCCCCCAAATTCCCAATTTTTTCCTCAATTTTCCCCAGAAAATTCCCAATTTTTTTCCCCAAATACCCCAATTTTTTCCTCAATTTTGCCCCCAAATTCCTCAGTTTTTTCCTGACTTTTTCCCCAAATTTCCTCCAATTTTTCCTGATTTCCCCCAAATTCTTCCCAAATTTCCCCCAAAATTCCCCCTTTTTTTTCCTGATTTTCCCCCAAATTTCCCCAATTTTTTCCTCATTTTTCCCCCAAAATTCCCCATTTGTTTTCTCAATTTTCCCCCAAAATTTCCCCAATTTTCTCCTCAATTTTCCCCCCAATTCCCCATTTTGTTCTCAATTTTCCCCCAAAATTCCCCAAATTTTTCCTCAATTTCCCCCCAAAATTTCCCATTTTCCCTCCATATTTTTCCTGATTTTCCCCCAAATTCCCCAATTTTTTCCTCAATTTTCCCCCCAAATTCCCCAGTTTTTTCCTCCATTTTCCCCAAAATTCCCCAATTTTTCCCCCCCAAATTCCCCAATTTTTCCCCCCCAAATTCCCCAATTTTTTCCTCCATTTTCCCCCAATTTTCCCCTCCATTTTCCCCCATATTTTTCCTGATTTTCCCCCAAATTCCCCATTTTTTCCTCCATTTCCCCCCAAAATTCCCCAGTTTTTTTTCTCAATTTTCCCCCAGAAAATTCCCCAATTTTTTCCTCAATTTCCCCCCAAATTCCCCATTTTTTCCTCCATTTCCCCCCAAAATTCCCGAATTTTTTTTCTCAATTTCCCCCCCAAATTCCCCATTTTTTCCTCCATTTCCCCAATTTTTTCCTCAATTTTCCCCCCAAATTCCCCAATTTCCCCCCCCCCCAAATTCCCAATTTTTTCCTCAATTTTCCCCAAAATTCCCCAGTTTTTTCCCCAAATTCCCCAATTTTTTCCTCAATTTTGCCCCCAAATTCCTCAGTTTTTTCCTGACTTTTTCCCCAAATTTCCTCCAATTTTTCCTGATTTCCCCCCAAATTCTTCCCAAATTTCCCCAAAATTCCCCCTTTTTTTTCCTGATTTTCCCCCAAATTTTCCCCCAATTTTTTCCTCAATTTTCCCCCAAAATTCCCCAATTTTTTCCTCAATTTCCCTCCAAAATTCCCCATTTTTCCTCCATATTTTTCCTGATTTTCCCCCCAAATTCCCCAATTTTTTTATCAATTTTCCCCCAAATTTTCCCCCTAAATTTCCCCAAATTTTTCAAAAAATTCCCCAAATTTTTCCCCTTTTCCCCTCAAAATTCCCCAGTTTTTTCCTCATTTTTCCCCAAAAATAACCCAATTTTTTCCTCAAATTTCCCCAATTTTTCTCCTTTCCCTCCAAAATTCCCCATTTTTTTCCTCACATTTCCCCCAAATTCCCCAATTTTCTCCTAAATTTTCCCCCCAAATTCCCCATTTTTTTCCTCCATTTTCCCCCTAAATTTCCCCAATTCCCCAATTTTTTGGTCCATTTTCCCCCAAAATTCCCCAATTTTCTCCTCAATTTTCCCCCTAAATTTCCCCAAATTCCCCAATTTTTCCCTCACTTTTCCCCCCAAATTCCCTCAGTTTTCCCCAAAATTCCCCAATTTTTCCTCAATTTCCCCCCAAATTCCCAATTTTTTTCCTCAAATTTCCCCCCAAAATTCCCCATTTTTTCCTCCATTTTCCCTCCATATTTTTCCTGATTTTCCCCCCAAATTCCCCAATTTTTCCCCCCAAATTCTCCAATTTTTTCCTCAGTTTTCCCCAAATTTTCCCCCTAAATATCCCCAAATTTCTCCAAAAATTCCCCAAATTTTTCCCCAAATCCCCCAATTTTTCTCCCAAATTCCCCATTTTTTTTCTCAATTTTCCCCAAAATTCCCCAATTTTTTCCTCAATTTCCCTCCAAAATTCCCCAACTTTTTCCCCATTTTTCCCCATAATTGCCAAATTTTCCTCCAAATTTTTCCTGATTTTCCCCAAATTTCCTGATTTTTTTTCTCCTTTTTTTCCTCCAAATTTCCCCCTAAATTTCCCCAAATTTCTCCAAAAATTCCCCAATTTTTTCCCGTTTCCCCCCCAGAATTCCCCAATTTTTTCTCAATTTTCCCCCTAATTTTCCCCCTAAATATCCCCAAATTTCTCCAAAAATTCCCCAAATTTTTCCCCAAATCCCCCAATTTTTCCTCTATTTTCCTCCCAAATTCCCCAATTTTTTCCTCAATTTCCCCCCAAAATTCCCCAATTTTTTCCTCCATTTTCCCCCAATTTTCCTCTCCATTTTCCCCCAAAATTCCCCCATTTTCCCTCACATTTCCCCCCAAATTCCCCATTTTTTCTCAATTTTCCCCAAATTTCCCCCATTTTTTCTCCTCAATTATTCCCCAAAATTCCCCAATTTTCTCCTCAATTTCCCCCTAAATTCCCCAATTTTTTTCTCCATTTTCCCCCAATTTTCTGCCAAAATTCCCCATTTTTCCTCCATATTTTTCCTGATATTCCCCCCAATTTCCCCCATTTTTTCCCAGTATTTTCCCCTCAAAATTCCCCAATTTTTTCCTCAATTTTCCCCCAAAATTCCCCAATTTTTCCCCCCCAAATTCCCCAATTTTTTCCTCAATTTTTCCCCCAAAATTCCCCAATTTTTTTCCCCCAAATTCCCCATTTTTCCCCAATTTTTCCCCCCAAATTCTCCAATTTTTTCCCCATTTTCCCTCCATATTTTTCCTGATTTCCCCCCAAATTCCCCAATTTTTTCCTCAATTTTTCCCCCAAAATTCCCCAATTTTTCCCCCCCCAAATTCCCCAATTTTTTTCCTCAAATTTCCCCAGAAAATTCCCCATTTTTTCCCCATTTTCCCCCCAATTTTCCCCTCCATTTTCCCCCAATTTTCCCTCCATATTTTTCCTGATTTTCCCCCAAATTTCCCAATTTTTCCCCCCAAATTCTCCAATTTTTTCCTCAGTTTTCCCCCAAAATTCCCCAGTTTTTTTCTCAATTTGCCCCCAAATTCTCCAATTTCTTCCTCAAATTTTCCCCCAAATTCCCCATTTTTTTCCTCCATTTCCCCCCAAATTCCCCAATTTTTTTCTCAATTTCCCCCATTTTTTCCCCTTTTTCCCCAAATTTCCCTGTTTTTTCCTCAATTCCCCCCAAAATTCCCCATTTTTCCTCCATATTTTTCCTGATTTTCCCCCCAAAATTCCCCAATTTTTTCCTCAATTTCCCCCAAAAATTCCCCAATTTTTTCCTCATTTTTCCCCCAAAATTCCCCAATTTTTTCCCCATTTTCCCCCATTTTTTCCCCATTTTCCCTCCATATTTTTCCCCATTTTCCCCCCTAATTCCCCAATTTTTTCCTCAATTTTCCCCCCAAATTTTCCAGTCTTTTCCTCAATTTCCCCCAAAATTCCCCAATTTTTTCCCCATTTTCCCCCCATTTTTTCCCCATTTTCCCTCCATATTTTTCCTGATTTTCCCCCCCAAATTCCCCAATTTTTCCCTCAATTTTCCCTCAAATTCCTCCATTTTTCCTCAATTTCCCCGCAAAATTCCCCCATTTTTCCTTATTTTTCCCCCAAAAATTCCCTAATTTTCTCCTCAATTATTCCTCAAAATTCCCCAATTTTCTCCTCAATTTTCCCCCCAATTTCCCCAATTTTCTCCTCATTTTTCCCCCCAAAATTCCCCATTTTTTTCCTCAATTTTCCCCCAAAATTCCCCAATTTCCCCCCCAAATTCCCCATTTTTCCCCAATTTTTTCCCCCCAAAATTCACCAATTTTTTCCCCCAACTTTCCCCTCAATTTTCCCCCAAATTCCCCAATTTTCCCCCCCAAATTCTCCAATTTTCTCCTCATTTTTCCCCCCAAAATTCCCCATTTTTTCCCCATTTTTCCCCCATTTTCCCCCCATTTTCCCCCATTTTCCCCACCTTGCCAGTCTGCCGCGGGCGGCCCCTCAGGGAAGTCGTTTTGGATCCGCTCCGCCAGGCGCTCGCTGTCCTCCCTGCGCGCGCAGTAAACGAGCACAGAGCCCCTCAGCCCCTCCCGGCTCCACTCGCGCAGCACCCGCACCACGGCCTGCAGGGAAAAAGGCAAAAGTAGGAATTTTTTCCTAAAATTTGGGGTTTTTTCATCTATAAAAATTGGATTTTAAAGCAAAAAATGGGGATTTTCCCTCAGAAAATGTAGAATTTAGGCCCAAAAATGCGTTTTTAGGCCCTAAAAATGAACTTTTTCCCTCAGAAAATGTGGGATTATTCCCAAAACATGAAATTTTAGGCCATAAAAATGAGAATTTTTCTCAAAAAAATTGACAGTTTAGACCCTAAAAATGGACTTTTTCCCTCAGAAAATGTGGAATTTGTCTGAAAAATGAAATTTTTTTCCCTGAAAATCTGGACTTTTCCCTCACAAAATGTGGAATTTGTCTGAAAAAAAAAAGAATTTTTTTTCCCCTGAAAATCTGGATTTTTCCCTCAGAAAATGTGGGATTAATACCAAAAAATGAAATTTTAAGCCCAAAATTTGGGGATTTTCCCTCAAAAAATGTGGGATTTGTCTGAAAAAAAGAAATCTTTTTCCCTGAAAATCTGGACTTTTCTCTCAGAAAATGTGGGATTGATCCCAAAAAATGCATTTTTAGGCCCTAAAAATGAACTTTTTCCCTCAGAAAATGTGGGATTATTCCCAAAACATGAAATTTTAGGCCCTAAAAATGAGAATTTTTATCAAAAAAATTGACAGTTTAGACCCTAAAAATGGAATTTTCCCTCAGAAAAGGTGGAATTTAGGCCCAAAAATGCATTTTGAGGCCCTAAAAATGAACTTTTTCCCTCAGAAAATGTGGGATTAATCCCAAAAAACTGAAATTTTAGGACCTGAAAATGAGAATTTTTCTCAAAAAAAATTGACAGTTTAGACCCTAAAAATGGACTTTTTCCCTCAGAAAATGTGGAATTTGTCTGAAAAATGAATTTTTTTTTCCCTGAAAATCTGGACTTTTCCCTCACAAAATGTGGAATTTGTCTGAAAAAAAAAGAATTTTTTTTCCCCTGAAAATCTGGATTTTTCCCTCAGAAAATGTGGGATTAATACCAAAAAATGAAATTTTAAGCCCTAAAATTGGGGATTTTCCCTCAGAAAATGTGGGATTTGTCTGAAAAAAAGAAATCTTTTTCCCTGAAAATCTGGACTTTTCTCTCAGAAAATGTGGGATTGATCCCAAAAAATGCATTTTAGGCCCTAAAAATGAACTTTTTCCCTCAGAAAATGTGGGATTAATACCAAAAAATGAAATTCTGAGCCCAAAAAATGGACTTTTTCCCTCAGAAAATGTGGAATTTGTCCCAAAAAATGAAATTTTTTCCCTGAAAATCTGGACTTTTCTCTCAGAAAATGTGGGATTGATCCCAAAAAATGCACTTTTAGGCCCTAAAAATGAACTTTTTCCCTCAGAAAATGTGGGATTATTCCCAAAACATGAAATTTTAGGCCCTAAAAATGAGAATTTTTATCAAAAAAATTGACAGTTTAGACCCTAAAAATGGAATTTTCCCTCAGAAAAGGTGGGATTGATCCCAAAAAATGCATTTTGAGGCCCTAAAAATGAACTTTTTCCCTCAGAAAATGTGGGATTAATCCCAAACAAATGAAATTTTAAGGCCTAAAATTGGGGGATTTTCCCTCAGGGAATGTGGAATTTGTTTGAAAAAAAGAAATTTTTTCCCTGAAAATCTGGAGTTTTCCCTCAGAACATGTGGGTTTAATCCCAAAAAATGCATTTTTAGGCCCTAAAAATAAGAATTTTTATCAAAAAAATTGACAGTTTAGACCCTAAAAATGGTATTTTCCCTCAGAAAATGTAGAATTTAGGCCCAAAAATGCATTTTTAGGCCCTAAAAATGAACTTTTTCCCTCAGAAAATGTGGGAATAATCCCAAACAAATGAAATTTTAAGGCCTAAAATTGGGGATTTTCCCTCAGAAAAGGTGGGATTTATGCCCAAAAAATGCATTTTTAGGCCCTAAAAATGAACTTTTTCCCTCAGAAAATGTGGGATTAATCCCAAAAAACTGAAATTTTAGGACCTGAAAATGAGAATTTTTCTCAAAAAAATTGACAGTTTAGACCCTAAAAATGGACTTTTTCCCTCAGAAAATGTGGAATTTGTCTGAAAAATGAAATTTTTTTCCCTGAAAATCTGGACTTTTCCCTCACAAAATGTGGAATTTGTCTGAAAAAAAAAGAATTTTTTTTCCCCTGAAAATCTGGATTTTTCCCTCAGAAAATGTGGGATTAATACCAAAAAATGAAATTTTAAGCCCTAAAATTGGGGATTTTCCCTCAGAAAATGTGGGATTTGTCTGAAAAAAAGAAATCTTTTTCCCTGAAAATCTGGACTTTTCTCTCAGAAAATGTGGGATTGATCCCAAAAAATGCATTTTTAGGCCCTAAAAATGAACTTTTTCCTTCAGAAAATGTGGGATTAATCCCAAAAAACTGAAATTTTAGGACCTGAAAATGAGAATTTTTCTCAAAAAAATTGACAGTTTAGACCCTAAAAATGGACTTTTTCCCTCAGAAAATGTGGAATTTGTCTGAAAAAAAAAAGAATTTTTTTCCCCTGAAAATCTGGATTTTTCCCTCAGAAAATGTGGGATTAATCCCAAAAAATGAAATTTTAAGATGTAAAATTGGGGGATTTTCCCTCAGGGAATGTGGAATTGATCCCAAAAAAATGAAATTTTAGGCCCTAAAAATGAGAATTTTTATCAAAAAAATTGACAGTTTAGACCCCAAAAATGGAATTTTCCCTCAGAAAATGTGGAATTTAGGCCCAAAAATGCATTTTTAGGCCCTAAAAATGAACTTTTTCCCTCAGAAAATGTGGATTAACCCCAAGAAATGAAATTTTAAGGCCTAAAATTGGGGATTTTCCCTCAGAAAATGTAGAATTTATGCCCAAAAATGCATTTTTAGGCCCTAAAAATGAACTTTTTTCCTCAGAAAATGTGGGATTAATTCCAAAAAATGAAATTCTGAGCCCAAAAAAAGGACTTTTTCCCTCAGAAAATGTGGAATTTGTCTAAAAAAAAGAAATTTTTTCCCTGAAAATCTGGATTTTTCCCTCAAGAAAATGTGGAATTGATCCCAAAAATGCATTTTTAGGCCCTGAAAATGAACTTTTTCCCTCAGAAAATGTGGGATTAATCCCAAAAAATGAAATTTTATACCCTAAAAATGGGATTTTTTCCTCAGAGAATATTGGATTAATCCCAAAAATTACAATTTGAGGCACTAAAAATGTAGAGTTTTCCCTCACAAAATGTGGGATTGAGGCCTAAAAATGCAATATTAGGCACTAAAAATGGGGATTTTCCCTCACAAAATGTGGGATTGAGGCCAAAAAATGCAATTTTAGGCACTAAAAATGGGGATTTTCCCTCACAAAATGTGGGATTGATGCCAAAAAATGCAATGGGAGGCCCTAAAAATGGGGATTTTCCCTCACAAAATGTGGGATTTATGCAAAAAATGCAATTTGAGGCCCTAAAAATGGGGATTTTCCCTCAGAAAATGCGAGATTGAGGCCTAAAAATGGGGATTTTCCCTCAGAAAATGTGAGATTGAGGCCTAAAAATGGGGATTTTCCCTGACAAAATGCGGGATTGAGGGCAAAAAATGCAATTTTAGGCACTAAAAATGGGGATTTTCCCTCACAAAATGTGGGATTGATGCAAAAAAATGCAATTTTAGGCCCTAAAAATAAGGATTTTTCCCTAAATCTCCCCAAATCCGCACCCACCTGATCCAGGTCGTCCTCCAGAGACACCGAGAGCCGCAGATTTTCGGGAATTCCGAAGGCTCCGATGGTGGAATTTCCCTCAGGAATCCCCAAATGTTTGGCCACGTCCCGAGCCGTGGCCACCGTGGCCGTGGCCGTGAGGCCCAGGAAGCACCGAACTCCCAAACGCTCCCGAAGAACCTGGAATTTTGGGAATCAATTCCAGATTTTTGGGGATTTTAGGGAGGGAATTTTCTGAGGTTTTGAGGGTTTTTCCCACCTTGCAGACCCTGAGGTAAGCGGGTCGGAAATTATGGGACCATTGGGAGATGCAATGAGCTTCATCCAGGCAGGCGAAAGCCACCGGAGGGAAATGGCAAAAAAGGCGGGAAAAAAATCCCGATCCCGTCACGGATTCCGGGGAAAGCAGCAGGATCTGGGCTCGGCCGCTCCTGACCTGGTGGGATACGGGGATAATTCCGGGTTTTTTAAGGGAAAAGTGGAAGGAAGAGCAGGGAAAAGTGAGGGGAAAAGGGCTGGAGAAACTGAGGGGAACTGAGGGGAAAAGGGCGGGAAAAACTGAGGGAAAAACTGAGGGGAAATGTGGGGAAAATGGTGTGATAAACAGGGAAAACTGAGGGGAAAAAGGCAGGAGAAACTGAGGGGAAAAGGGCAGGAAAAACTGAGGGAAAATGTGGGAAAAAAGGCAGGAAAAACTGAGGGGAAAAGGGCAGGGAAAAGAGCAGGAGAAACAAGGAAAATGTGGGGAAAGGGTGGGAAAAACTGAGGGGAAAAGGGTGGGAAAAACTGAGGGGAAAAGGGTGGGAAAAACTGAGGGGAAATGTGGGGAAAAGGGTGTGAAAAAGAGGGAAAACTGAGGGAAAAAGGGTGGGAGATACTGAGGGGAAAAGGGCAGGGAAAAGAGCAGGAGAAACAAGGAGAATGTGAGGGAAAGCAGGAAAAACTGAGGGGAAAAGAGCGGGAAAAACTGAGGGAAAATGTGGGAAAAAAGGCAGGAAAAACTGAGGGGCAAAGAGTGGGAAAAACTGAGGGGAAAGGGTGGAGAAAAGGACAGGAAAAACTGAGGGGAAAAGTGGAAAAATGGGTGGGAAAAAGTGACAGGAACTGTGGGGAAAACAGGGAAAAACTGAGGGGGAAAGAGTGGGAAAAACTGAGGGAAAATGTGGGAAAAAGGGCGGGAAAAACTGAGGGGAAAAGGGTGGGAAAAACTGAGGGGAAATGTGGGAAAAAAGACAGGAAAAACTGAGGGGAAAAGAGTGGGAAAAACTGAGGGGAAAGGGTGGAGAAAAGGACAGGAAAACCTGAGGGGAAAAGTGGAAAAATGGGCGGGAAAAAGTGAAGGGAAATGTGGGGAAAACAGGGAAAAACTGAGGGGAAAAGAACGGGAAAAACTGAGGGGAAAAGGGTGGGAAAAACTGAAGGAAAATGTGGGAAAAAAGGCAGGAAAAACTTAGGGGAAAAGGGCAGGGAAAAGAGCAGGAGAAACAAGGAGAATGTGGGGGAAAGGGCAGGAAAAACTGAGGGGAAAAGGGTGTGAAAAACAGGGAAAACCGAGGGGAAAAGGGTAGGAGAAACTGAGGGGAAAACGGTGGGAAAAACTGAGGGGAAAAGGGTGGAGAAAAGGACAGGAAAAACTGAGGGGAAAAGTGGAAAAATGGGCAGGAAAAAGTGAAGGGAAATGTGGGGAAAACAGGGAAAAACTGCGGGGAAAAGGATTTTACTCACTTTTTGAATGGCTGCTTCACGCTGGGACGGGGTGAGGTTGGAGTGGATGCAGACGGCTTTGAGGGCTGAGGGGAGGCCTGAAACCTGGGAGTGGGAATATTGTGGGGTTTTTTTGGGATTTTGTGAGGGGAAATATCCCAAAAAATAAAGCAGGAATGGTGGGAATACCTGGTCTTCCATGAGGGAGATGAGGGGGGAGATGACGATGCAGATGCAGCGGGAACGGCGGTGGTAGAGGAAGGCGGGGAGTTGGTAACACAGGGATTTGCCTGAGCCCGTGGGTAACAGCAGCAGGGTGGAGATTCCTGGGAAAAATGGGAATTTTGCGGGGTTGGGAGAGGGGAAATGTGGGGAAAAGGGTGGGAAAAAACTGAGGGGGAAAGAGTGGGAGAAACTGAGGGGAAAAGGGTGGGAAAAACTGAGGGGAAAATGGCGGGAAAAACTGAGGGGAAAATGGCGGGAAAAACTGAGTGGAAAAGGGGAAAGGGCAGGAAAAACTGAGGGGAAAAGGGGAAAGGGCAGAGAAAACTGAGGGCAAAAATGTGGGAAAAAGGGTGGGAAAAAGGGTGGAGAAAACTGAGGGGAAAAGTGTGGGGAAAAGGGTGGGAAAAGGGTGGAGATAACTGAGGGGAAAAGCGGAAAGGGCAGGAAAAACTGAGGGGAAATGCGGGGGAAAGGGCGGGAAAAACTGAAGGGAAAAGAGTGGGAAAAACTGAGGGGAAATGTAGGGAAAAACTGAGGGGAAAAGAGCAGGAGAAACAGGGAAAATGTAGGAAAAAGGGCAGGAAAGCCTGAGGGGAAAAAGTGGGGAAAAGAGAAGGGGAAAAACTGAGGGGAAATGTGGGGAAAAGGGTGGGAAAAACTGAGGGGAAAAGGGCGGGAAAAACCGAGGGGAAAAGGGCGGGAAAAACTGAGGGGAAAAGGGCGGGAAAAACTGAGGGGAGAAGTGGGAAAAGGTCAGGGAAACCTGAGGGGAAATGTGGGGAAAAGGGTGGGAAAAACTGAAGGGGGTAAGAGTGGGAAAAACTGAGGGGAAAAGGGGAAAGGGCAGGAAAAACTGAGGGCAAAAGGGCGGGAAAAACTGAGGGGGAAAGGGCAGGAAAAACTGAGGGGAAAAGGGTGGAGAAAACTGAGGGGAAAAGTGGGAAAAAAGCAGGGAAACCTGAGGGGAAATGTGGAGAAAAGGGCAGGAAAAACTGAAGGGAAATGTAGGGAAAAACTGAGGGGAAAAGGGTGGGGAAAGAGGGAAAATGTAGCGGGAAAGGGCAGGAAAGCCTGAGGGGGAAAAAGTGGGGAAAAGAGGAGGGGAAAAAACTGAGGGGAAATGTGGGGAAAAGGGTGGGAAAAACCGAGGGAAAAAGTGGGGAAAAGGGAAGGAAAAAACTGAGGGGAAAAGGGTGGGAAAAACTGAGGGGAAAAGGGCGGGAAAACCTGAGGGGAAAAGGGGAAAGGGCAGGGAAACCTGAGGGGAAAAGTGTGGGGAAAAAGGTAGGAAAAAGGGTGGAGAAAACTGAGGGGAAAAGGGTGGGGAAAAGGGTGGAGAAAACTGAGGGGAAAAGGGGAAAGGGCAGGAAAAACTGAGGGCAAAAGGGTAGGAAAAACTGAGGGGAAAAGTGTGGGGAAAAAGGGTGGAGAAAACTGAGGGGAAAAGTTTGGAGAAAAGGGTAGGAAAAAGGGTGGAGAAAACTGAGGGGAAAAGGGAAAAGGGCAGGAAAAGCTGAGAGGAAAAGTGTGGGGAAAAGGGTGGAGAAAACTGAGGGGAAAAGTGGGGAAAAGGGCAGGAAAAAACTGAGGGGAAAAGGGGAAAGAGCAGGAAAAACTGAGGGGAAAAGGGTGGGAAAAACTGAGGGGAAAAGGGCAGGAGAAACAGGGAAAATGTGGGGGAAAAGGGCAGGAAGAACTGAGGGGAAATGTGGGGAAAAGAGTGGGAGAAACTGAGGGGAAAAGTGGAAAAAAGGGCAGTAAAAACTGAGGGCAAAAGGGCAGGAAAAACTGAGGAGAAAAATGCAGGAAAAAACTGAGGGGAAAAGGTGAAAGGGCAGGGAAAACTGAGAGGAAAAGTGTGGGGAAATGGGTGGAGAAAACTGAGGGGAAAAGTGGGAAAAGGGCAGGGAAACCTGAGGGGAAATGTGGGGAAAAGGGCGGGAAAAACTGAAGGGAAAAGAGTGGGAAAAACTGAGGGGAAATGTAGGGAAAAACTGAGGGGAAAAGGGCAGGAGAAACAGGGAAAATGTGGGGGAAAAGGGCAGGAAAAACTGAGGGAAAATGTGGGGAAAAGAGTGGGAAAAACTGAGGGGAAAAGTGGAAAAAATGGCAGTAAAAACTGAAGGGAAATGTGAGAAAAACTGAGGGGAAAAGGGTGGGGAAAGAGGGAAAATGTAGGGGGAAAGGGCAGGAAAAACTGAGGGGGAAAGAGTGGGGAAAAGAGCAGGGGAAAAACTGAGGGGAAATGTGGGGAAAAGGATGGGAAAAACCGAAGGGAAAAGTGGGGAAAAGGGTGGAGAAAACTGAGGGGAAAAGTGTGGGGAAAAGGGTGGAGAAAACTGAGGGGAAAAGGGGAAAAGTCAGGGAAACCTGAGGGGAAATGTGGGGAAAAGGAGGGGAAAAACTGAGGGGAAATGTAGGGAAAAACTGAGGGGAAAAGGGTGGGAAAAACTGAGGGAAAATGTGGGGGAAAGGGTGGGAATAAACTGAGGGGAAAAGGGGAAAGGGCAGGAAAAACTGAGGGGAAAAGTGTGGGGAAAAGGGTGGGAAAAAGGGTGGAGAAAACTGAGGGGGAAAGAGTGGGGAAAAGGGCAGGGAAATCTGAGGGGAAATGTGGGGAAAAGGGCGGGAAAAACTGAAGGGAAAAGAGTGGGAAAAACTGAGGGGAAAAGGGTGGGAAAAACTGAGGGGAAATGTAGGGAAAAACTGAGGGGAAAAGGGCAGGAGAAACAGGGAAAATGTGGGGGAAAAGGGCAGGAAGAACAGAGGGAAAATGTGGGGAAAAGAGTGGGAAAAACTGAGGGGAAAAGGGTGGGGAAAGAGAGAAAATGTAGGGGGAAAGGGTAGGAAGAACTGAGGGGGAAAGAGTGGGGAAAAGAGCAGGGGAAAAACTGAGGGGAAAAGGGGAATGGGCAGGAAAAAACTGAGGGCAAAAGGGCAGGAAAAACTGAGGGGAAAAGGGGAAAGGGCGGGAAAAACTGAGGGGAAAAGGGTGGGGAAAAGGGTGGAGAAAACTGAGGGGAAAAGTGGGAAAATGGCAGGGAAACCTGAGGGGAAATGTGGGGAAAAGGGTGGGAAAAACTGAAGGGGAAAGAGTGGGAAAAACTGAGGGAAAAGGGCGGGAAAACCTGAGGGGAAAAGGGCGGGAAAAACTGAGGGGAAAAGGGGAAAGGGCAGGAAAAACAGAGGGGAAAAGGGTGGGAAAAAGTGAGGGGAAAAGTGCAGAAAAAACTGCGGGGAAAAGGGGAAAGGGCAGGAAAACTGAGGGAAAATTGTGGGAAAAAGGTAGGAAAAAGGGTGGAGAAAACTGAGGGGAAAAGGGCAGGGAAACCTGAGGGGAAATGTGGGGAAAAGGGTGGGAAAAACTGAAGGGAAAAGGGCGGGAAAAACTGAGGGGAAAAGTGTGGGGAAAAGGGTGGGGAAAACTGAAGGGGAAAGAGTGGGAAAAACTGAGGGGAAAAGGGTGGGGAAAGAGGGAAAATGTAGGGGAAAGGGCAGGAAAGCCTGAGGGGGAAAGAGTGGGGAAAAGAGCAGGGGAAAAACTGAGGGGAAATGTAGGGAAAAGGGGGGGGAAAACCGAGGGGAAAAGTGGGGAAAAGGGCAGGGAAAAGGGCAGGGAAAAGTGTGGGGAAAACTGAAGGGGAAAGAGTGGGAAAAACTGAGGGGAAAAGGGTGGGGAAAGAGGGAAAATGTAGGGGGAAAGGGCAGGAAAGCCTGAGGGGGAAAGAGTGGGGAAAAGAGCAGGGGAAAAACTGAGGGGAAATGTAGGGAAAAGGGGGGGGAAAACCGAGGGGAAAAGTGGGGAAAAGGGCAGGGAAAAACTGAGGGGAAAAGTGTGGGGAAAAGGGTGGGAAAAAGGGTGGGAAAAACTGAGGGGAAAAGTGGGGAAAAGGGCGGGAAAACCTGAAGGGAAAAGAGTGGGAAAAACTGAGGGGAAATGTAGGGAAAAACAGAGGGGAAAAGAGCAGGAGAAACAGGGAAAATGTGGGGGAAAAGGGCAGGAAAGCCTGAGGGGAAAAAGTGGGGGGAAAAGGGTGGGAAAAACTGAAGGGAAAAGAGTGGGAAAAACTGAGGGGAAAAGTGGAAAAAAGGGCAGGAAAAACTGAAGGGAAATGCGAGAAAAACTGAGGGGAAAAGGGCAGGAAAAACTGAGGAGAAAAATGCAGGAAAAAACTGAGGGGAAAAGGTGAAAGGGCAGGGAAACTGAGAGGAAAAGTGTGGGGAAATGGGTGGAGAAAACTGAGGGAAAAGTGGGAAAAGGGCAGGGAAACCTGAGGGGAAATGTGGGGAAAAGGGCGGGAAAAACTGAAGGGAAAAGAGTGGGAAAAACTGAGGGGAAAAGGGTGGGAAAAAGGGTGGAGAAAACTGAGGGGAAAAGGGGAAAGGGCAGGAAAAACTGAGGGCAAATGTGGAGGAAAGGGTGGAGAAAACTGAGGGGAAAAGTGTCGGGAAAAGGACAGGGAAACCTGAGGGGAAATGTGGGGAAAAGGGTGGGAAAAACTGAGGGAAAAGAGTGGGAAAAACTGAGGGGAAATGTGGGGAAAGGGTGGGAAAAAACTGAGGGGAAAAGGGGAAAGGGCAGGAAAAACTGAGGGGAAAAGTGTGGGGAAAAGGGTGGGAAAAAGGGTGGAGAAAACTGAGGGGAAAAGTGGGAAAAGGGCAGGGAAACCTGAGGGGAAATGTGGGGAAAAGGGCGGGAAAAACTGAGGGGAAAGAGTGGGAAAAACTGAGGGAAAATGTAGGGAAAAACTGAGGGGAAAAGAGCAGGAGAAACAGGGAAAAAGTGGGGGAAAAGGGCAGGAAGAACTGAGGGGAAATGTGGGAAAAGAGTGGGAAAAAGTGAGGGGAAAAGTGGAAAAAAGGGCAGGAAAAACTGAAGGGAAATGCGAGAAAAACTGAGGGAAAAAGGGTGGGGAAAGAGGGAAAATGTAGGGGGAAAGGGCAGGAAAAACTGAGGGGGAAAAAGTAGGGAAAAGAGCAGGGGAAAAACTGAGGGGAACAGGGGAAAGGGCAGGAAAAACTGAGGGGAAAAGGGTGGGAAAAACTGAGGGGAAAAGGGAAAAGGGCAGGAAAAGCTGAGAGGAAAAGTGTGGGGAAAAGGGTGGAGAAAACTGAGGGGAAAAGTGGGGAAAAGGGCAGGAAAAAACTGAGGGGAAAAGGGGAAAGAGCAGGAAAAACTGAGGGGAAAAGGGTGGGAAAAACTGAGGGGAAAAGGGTGGGAAAAACTGAGGGGAAAAGGGTGGAGAAAACTGAGGGAAAAGTGGGAAAAGGCAGGAAAAACTGAGGGGAAATGTGGGGATAAAGGGCGGGAAAAACTGAAGGGAAAAGAGTGGGAAAAACTGAGGGGAAATGTAGGGAAAAACTGAGGGGAAAAGGGCAGGAGAAACAGGGAAAATGTGGGGGAAAAGGGCAGGAAGAACTGAGGGGAAATGTGGGGAAAAGAGTGGGAAAATCTGAGGGGAAAAGTAGAAAAAAGGGCAATAAAAACTGAAGGGAAATGTGGGAAAAACTGAGGGGAAAAGGGTGGGGAAAGAGGGAAAATGTAGGGGGAAAGGGCAGGAAAAACTGAGGGGGAAAAGTGGGGAAAAGAGCAGGGGAAAAACTGAGGGGAACAGGGGAAAGGGCAGGAAAAAACTGAGGGAAAAGGGCGGGAAAAACTGAGGGCAAAAGGGAAAAGGGCAGGGAAAGCTGAGAGGAAAAGTGTGGGGAAAAGGGTGGAGAAAACTGAGGGGAAAAGTGGGGAAAAGGGCAGGAAAAAACTGAGGGGAAAAGTGGGGAAAGGGCAGGAAAAACTGAGGGGAAAAGGGGAAAGAGCAGGAAAAACTGAGGGGAAAAGGGTGGAAAAACTGAGGGGAAAAGGGTGAGAAAACTGAGGGGAAAAGTGGGAAAAGGCAGGAAAAACTGAGGGGAAATGTGGGGATAAAGGGCGGGAAAAACTATGGGGAAATGTAGGGAAAAACTGAGGGGAAAAGGGCAGGAGAAACAGGGAAAATGTGGGGAAAAAGGGCAGGAAGAACTGAGGGGAAATGTGGGGAAAAGAGTGGGAGAAACTGAGGGGAAAAGTGGAAAAAAGGGCAGTAAAAACTGAGGGCAAAAGGGCAGGAAAAACTGAGGAGAAAAATGCAGGAAAAAACTGAGGGGAAAAGGTGAAAGGGCAGGGAAAACTGAGAGGAAAAGTGTGGGGAAATGGGTGGAGAAAACTGAGGGGAAAAGTGGGAAAAGGGCAGGGAAACCTGAGGGGAAATGTGGGGAAAAGGGCGGGAAAAACTGAAGGGAAAAGAGTGGGAAAAACTGAGGGGAAAAGGGCAGGAGAAACAGGGAAAATGTGGGGAAAAGGGCAGGAAGAACTGAGGGGAAATGTGGGGAAAAGAGTGGGAAAAACTGAGGGGAAAAGTGGAAAAAAGGGCAGGAAAAACTGAAGGGAAATGTGGGAAAAACTGAGGGGAAAAGGGTGGGGAAAGAGGGAAAATGTAGGGGGAAAGGGCAGGAAAAATTGAGGGGGAAAAGTGGGGAAAAGAGAAGGGGAAAAAAGAGGGGGAAAAAGAGTGGGAAAAATGGAAAATTCAGTAAAAAGGGTGGGAAAAACTGAGGGAAAAAAGGGCAGGAAAAAATAGCAGGAGATAAAGAGAGGAAAAAGGGGTAGGAAAAAAGGAGGGGGAAAAGGGTGGGGAAAAAAGGGGCAAGAAAAAAGAGTGGGAAAATGGAAAGAAAAAAGGGAAGGGAAAATGGAGGGGGGAAGAAGGGCAGGGAAAAAAAAGAGGGGGGAAAAAGGGCAGGAAAAAACTGAAAAAAACAGGGAAAAAGTGGGAAAAAGGTGAGAAAACTGTAGGGAAAAAGAGCAGGGAAAAAAGAGTGGAGAGGAAAAAAGGGTGGGGAAAAAAAAGGGGGAGAGTGAGAAAAAGAGCAGGAAAAAATGGAAGGAAAAAGACAGGGAAAGAAAAAGGTGGGGAAAATGGAGGGAAAAAGAGCAAGAAAAAGAGCAGGAAAAAGGAAAAAAGGGAAAAGAAGAGGGGAAAAAAGGTGGGGAAAATAAAGGGGAAAGGGTGGAAAAAAGGTCTGGAAAAATAGCAGGGAACAAAAGGAGAGGGGGAAAAAGTTGGGAAAAAGGACAGGAAAAAATGTGAGGGAAAGGGTGTGAAAAAAATGGGAAAAACAGAGAGAAAGGGTGGAAAAAAGGTAAGAAAAAAAGCAGGGAAAAAAGTGGGAAAAATGGTGGGGAAAGAATGGGAAAAAGAGGAGGAAAAAGGGTGGGGAATGAAAAAAGGGCAGGAAAAATGGCAGAAAAAACTGAGGGGAAAAAGGGTGGGAAAAAAAGGGACAAGAAAAAAGAGGGGGAAAATGGAAAGAGAAAAGGGCAGGAAAAATGAAGGGGAAAAAGTGGGAAATGATGGAAAAAAGTGGGAAAATGGAGGGGAAAAAAAGGCTGGGGAATAAAAATGGTGTGAAAAATAATGGGCAAAAAGGGCAGGAAAAATGGCAGGAAAATATGAGGGAAAAAAGGGCAGGAAAAAAGGGTGGAAAAAAAAAGGGACAAGAAAAAAGAGGGGGAAAATGGAAAGAGAAAAGGGCAGGAAAAATGGAGGGGGAAAAAAGGGGGAAATGATGGAAAAAAGTGTGGAAAATGAAGGGGAAAAAAAGGCTGGGGAATAAAAAAGGGTGAGAAAAATAATGGGCAAAAAGGGCAGGAAAAATGGCAGGAAAAAAATGAGGGAAAAAAGGCAGGGAAAAAAGGATGGGAAAAAAAGGGACAAGAAAAAAGAGGGGAAAATGGAAAGAGAAAAGGGCAGGAAAAATGGAGGGGGAAAAAAGTGGGAAAAAAGGGGAAATGATGGAAAAAAGTGTGGAAAATGGATGGGAAAAAAGGCTAAGGGAATAAAAAAGGGTGGGAAAAATAATGGGAAAAAAGGGCAGGAAAAATGGCAGGAAAAAAATGAGGGAAAAAAGGCAGGGAAAAAAGGCAGGGAAAAAAAGGGACAAGAAAAAAGAGGGGGAAAATGGAAAGAGAAAAGGGCAGGAAAAATGAAGGGGGAAAAAAGGGGAAATGATGGAAAAAAGTGGGGAAAATGGAGGGGGAAAAAAGGCTGGGGAATAAAAAAGGGTGGGAAAAATAATGGGCAAAAAGGGCAGGAAAAATGGCAGAAAAAAATGAGGGAAAAAAGGGCAGGGAAAAAAGGATGGGAAAAAAGGGACAAGAAAAAAGAGGGGGAAAATGGAAAGAGAAAAGGGCAGGAAAAATGGAGGGGGAAAAAAGGGGAAATGATGGAAAAAAGTGGGGAAAATGAAGGGAAAAAAAGGCTGGGGAATAAAAAAGGGTGGGAAAAATAATGGGCAAAAAGGGCAGGAAAAATGGCAGAAAAAAATTAAGAAAAATGGTGTAAAAAAGGGCAGGAATGGGGAAAAAAACCCAGAAAATCCAACCAGAAAGGACCCTCATGATGGCCTCAGCCTGGCCAGGCCGGAAGGAATCAAATCCCAAAGTTCTCAGAGCTTCCAGCACTTCCTCAGGAGGATCTGTGAGGGTTCAGGAGCAAAAATGCGAATTTTAAAAAATTTTTTCTGTTTTTTTTCAAGGTTTTTTGGTGGATTTGCTCTGGGATTTACCTGGGACGGTCCCATCGGGGTTTGGGGGGTAAAGGGGATCCATGGGGGGTGGGGGAGAAAATTCTGGAAAATTTTCTGGAGGGAAATCCAGGGAATCCGAGGGGAGCTGGGAATTTTCTGTGTTGGATCCATCTGGAGAGAAAAAAAGAAAAAAAAATCAGAATTTTAGCCAAAAAAATCCAGGTTTTTAGGAAAAAAAAATCCAAATTTTTTAAGGCAGGAATTCCATAATTTAGTTTCTCACCAGGAATTTCTGGGATAAAATCTCCATTGCTCCTTTGGGCAGCTTCTTCCAGAGTGAGAAGCGGCTTCTCCTGGGGAACTTCCTCTGGGAATGATCCCAAATCCTTCCCTGTGCACAAAATTCCCTCAAAAATCCATGGAAAAGAAACCCCCTCACCCTTTTCCTGCTGTTTTATCCCAAAAATCCCCTCAGAAATCAAAAAATCCCCTCAGAAACCTCAAAAAATCCCCTCAAAAATCCCAAAATTTCCCAGCCCCATCTCGCAATTTTCCCCTGGAACAAACCCAAATCCTTCCCTCTGCACAAAATTCCCTCAAAAATTCAAGGAAAAGAAACCCCTTCATCCTCTTCCTGCTGTTTTAGCCCAAAAATCTCCTCAAAAATCCCAAAAATCCCTCAAAAATCCCAAAAAAAACCTTCAGAAACTCAAAAAATCCCCTCAGAAACCCCAAAAATCCCCGGCCTACAAAAATCCCCGGCCTGACCTCGCAATTTCCTCCAGAATTTTTCTGGCAATGATCCCAAATCTCCTCAGAAATCCCAAATATTCTCAACCTGAAATCAGAATTTTCTCAGGGAATGATCCCAAAACTCCCATCCAAAAATCCCAAAAATTCCCCGCAGAAATCCCAAAAATCCCCAACCTGAAATCACAATTGCCTCAGGAATTTTTCCAGGGATGATCCCAAATCCTTCCCTGTGAGCAGAATTCCCTCAAAAATCCATGCAAAAGAACCTCCCTCACCCTTTTCCTGCCATTTTATTCCAAAAATCCCCTCAGAAATCGCAAAATCCTCTCAGAAATCCCAAAATCCCTTCAGAAATCCTAAAAAATTCTGGCTCAACCACGCAATTTCCTCAGGAATTTCTCCTGGAACGATCCCAAATCCTTTCTTCATGCACAAGTCCCAAAAAATCTGTGGAAAAAGAACCCCCCTCACCCTTTTCCTGCTGTTTTAGCCCAAAAATCTCCTCAGAAATCCCAAAATCCCCTCAGAAATTCCAAAAAATTCCCTCAGAAACCTCAAAAAATTCCCTCAGATACCCCAAAAATCCCCGGCCTGACCTCGCAATTTCCTCCAGAATTTTTCTGGCAATGATCCCAAATCTCCTCAGATAATCCCAAATATTCTCAACCTGAAATCAGAATTTTCTCAGGGAATGATCCCAAAACTCCCATCCAAAAATCCCCCAAAAATTCCCCTCAGAAATCCCAAAAATCCCCAGCCTCAAATCACAATTGCCTTAGGAATTTTTCCAGGAACGATCCCAAATCCTTCCCTGTGCACAAAATTCCCTCAAAAATCCATGGAAAAGAACCCCCCTCACCTTTTTCCTGCCATTTTATCCCCAAAATCCCCTCAGAAATCGCAAAATCCTCTCAGAAATCCCAAAATCCCTTCAGAAATCCTAAAAAATTCTGGCTCAACCACGCAATTTCCTCAGGAATTTCTCCTGGAACGATCCCAAATCCTTTCTTCATGCACAAGTCCCAAAAAATCTGTGGAAAAAGAACCCCCCTCACCCTTTTCCTGCTGTTTTAGCCCAAAAATCTCCTCAGAAATCCCAAAATCCCTCAGAAATTCCAAAAAATTCCCTCAGAAACCTCAAAAAATTCCCTCAGATACCCCAAAAATCCCCGGCCTGACCTCGCAATTTCCTCCAGAATTTTTCTGGCAATGATCCCAAATCTCCTCAAAAAATCCCAAATATTCTCAACCTGAAATCAGAATTTTCTCAGGGAATGATCCCCAAAACTCCCATCCAAAAATCCCCAAAAATTCCCCTCAGAAATCCCAAAAATCCCCAACCTGAAATCACAATTGTCTCAGGAATTTTTCCAGGAATGATCCCAAATCCTTCCCTGTGCACAAAATTCCCTCAAAAATTCATGGAAAAGAAACCCCTTCATCCTCTTCCTGTTGTTTTAGCCCAAAAATCTCCTCAGAAATTCCAAAATTCCCTCAAAAATCCCAAAAAACCCCTCAGAAACCTCAAAAGATCCCCTCAGAAATCCCCAAAAATCCCCAGCCTGAAATCAGAATTGCCTTAGGAATTTTTCCAGGGACGATCCCAAATCCTTCCCTGTGCACAAAATTCCCTCAAAAATTCACGGAAAAGAACCTCCCTCACCCTTTTCCTGCCATTTTATCCCCAAAATCCCCTCAGAAATCCCAAAAATCCCCTCAGAAATTCAAAAAATCCCCTCAGAAATCCTAAAAAATTCTGGCCTAACCACGCAATTTCCTCAGGAATTTCTCCTGGAACGATCCCAAATCCTTCCTGCATGCACAAGTCCCAAAAAATCTGTGGAAAAAGAACCTTCCTCACCCTTTTCCTGCCGTTTTATCCCAAAAATCCTCTCAGAAATCCCAAAATCCCCTCAGAAATCCCAAAAAATCCCCTCAGAAACCTCAAAAGATCCCCTCAGAAATCCCAAAATTTCCCAGCCCCATCTCGCAATTTTCCCCTGGAACAAACCCAAATCCTTCCCTCTGCACAAAATTCCCTCAAAAATTCCAGGAAAAGAAACCCCTTCATCCTCTTCCTGTTCTTTTATCCCAAAAATCTCCTCAGAAATTCCAAAATTCCCTCAGAAATCCCAAAAATCCCCTCAGAAACCCCAAAGCCCCGGGCCCACCTCGGCACTCCGAAGCCCAGTGCCCTTTCCCGCCACACCGGAAGCAAACATCGGCTCCGCCCCCGAACTTTTTTCTCCATTTTTGCTTCCAAACCTGGAACAAAAAAATCCCAAATCCTAAAATTCCAGCGGGGGAGAGGTCGGGAATTGGTAAAATAAAAAATTTGGAATTTTTACCTGTTTGCGGAGGAATTTTCCCCTCATGGATGCACGGGAATAGGATTTTCTCTTCAGGTTGAGGCGGACGAAATTGCCCCGGGCTGCGGCTCTGAGGGGAAATAGGGATTAAAAACGGCGGAAAAATGGGAAAAATTGGGAAAAAAAAGGGAATTTTGGGATGAGGATTTTTGGGATTTTGGGGTCTTTAATTTTGGGGGGTTGGAGTTCTCAGATTTTGGGGATTTTTTTTTGTATTTTGGGGGTCTTGAAGTTTGGGGTGTCCGATTTTGTGGTTCTTGGGTTTTCGGGATTTTTTGGATTTTGGGTTTAGAGATTTTTGGGATTTTTTTTTAATTTTGGGGTCTTTAATTGGAAAAAAGCTGGGAAAAATAGGAAAAGGGAGGGAAAACTGGGGAAAAGCAAGAAAAACGGGAAAATGGAAAATAGGCAGGAAAATGGTGGGAAAGGTGGGAGAAGTGGAGAAAAATGGGAAAAAAGTGGGAAAAAGCTGGGAAAGGGCAGAAAAATTGGAAAAAAGTGGGAAAAATTGGGAAAATGTGGGAAAAATTGGGAAAATGTGGGAAAAGCAGGAAAAAAGGCAGGGAAAAGATGGGAAATGCTGGAAAAAGGTGGGAAAAAAGCTGGAAAAATTGGGAAAAATGTGGGGAAAAATTGGGAAAATGTGGGGAAAAATTGGGAAAAAGTGGGAAAAAATTGGAAAGGGCAGAAAAAATTGGGAAAAAGGTGGGAAAATGTGGGGAAAAATGTTGGAAAAATTGGGAAAAAGTGGGAAAAAGTGGGAAAAATTGGGAAAATGTGGGAAAAGCAGGAAAAAGGGCAGGGAAAAGATGGGAAATGCTGAAAAAGGTGGGAAAAAAGCTGGAGAAAGGCAGGAAAATTGGGAAAAAGGTGGGAAAAATTGGGAAAATGTGGGAAAAGTGGAGAAAAATGGGAAAAAAAGTGGAAAAAAAGCTGGAAAAGGGCAGAAAAATTGGAAAAAGGTGGGAAAAATTGGGAAAATGTGGGAAAAAATTTGGGGAAAGGTAGGAAAAGTGGAGAAAAATGGGAAAAAATGGGAAAAACTTGGGAAAGGGCAGGAAAAAGTGGGAAAAATGGGGAAAATTGGGAAATGTGGGAAAAAGTGGGAAAAAGTGGGAAAAGAATGGGAAAAATTGGGAAAAAGTGGGAAAAAAATGGGAAAATGTGGGGAAAATTGGGAAAATGTGGGAAAAAAATTGGGAAAAATGTGGGAAAAATGTGGGAAAAATGCAGGAAAAATTGGAAAAAAGGTGGGAAAAATTGGGAAAATGTGAGAAAAAAGGGAAAAATTGGGAAAAATTGGGAAAAAATTGGGAAAAACTTGGGAAAATGTGGGAAAAAGTGGGAAAAATTGGAAAAAGTGGGAAAAAATTGGGGAAAAGTGCGAAAAAATTGGGAAAAAGTGGGAAAAAAATTGGGAAAAATTGGGAAAAAATTGGGAAAAAGGTGGGAAAAAGTGGGAAAAATTGGGAAAAAATTGGGAAAATGTGGGAAAAATTGGGAAAGGGCAGAAAAAATTGGGAAAAAGGTGGGAAAAAATTGGGAAAAATGGGAAAACTCAGGAAAAAGTGGGAAAAATGTGGGAAAAAGTGGGAAAAATTGGGAAAATGAGGGAAAAATTGGGAAAATGTGGGAAAAATTGGGAAAGGGCAGAAAATTTGGGAAAATGTGGAAAAAAATTGGGAAAAATTGGAAAAAAAGTGTGACAAATTGGGAAAATGTGGGAAAAATTGGGAAAAAGTGGGAAAAAATTGGGAAAAATTGGGAAAAAATGGGAAAAATGTGGGAAAAATTGGGAAAAAAGTGGGAAAAATTGGGAAAGGGCAGAAAAATTGGAAAAAAGGTGGGAAAAAGTGGGAAAAAATTGGGAAAAAGGTGGGAAAAACCAGGAAAAAAAGGTGGGAAAAAATGGGAAATGCTGGAAAAAAGGTGGGAAAAAAGCTGGAAAAAGTGGGAAAAATGTGGGAAAAAATTGGGAAAAAGTTGGGAAAAGGTGGGAAAAATTGGGAAAAAGTGTGACAAATTGGGAAAATGTGGGAAAAATTGGGAAAAATTGGGGAAAAAATTGGGAAAAAGTGGGAAGAGCAGGAAAAAAGGTGGGAAAAAATTGGGAAAGGGCAGAAAATTTGGAAAAAAGGTGGGGAAAATTGGGAAAAAAATGGGAAAAATTGGGAAAAATGTGGGAAAAAATGGGAAAAATTGGAAAAATGTGGGGAAAAAGTGGGAAAAAGTTGGGAAAAAGTGGGAAAACCCAGGAAAAAAAGTGGGAAAAGAAGTGGGGGGCAGAAAAATTGGGAAAATGTGGAAAAAAATTTGGAAAAATTGGAAAAACAGTGGGACAAATTGGGAAAATGTGGGAAAAAGTGGGAAAATTGGGAAAAATTGGAAAAAAGGTGGGAAAAATTGGGAAAAAGGTGGGAAAATGTGGGAAAAGGTGGGAAAAAATGGGAAAAATTGGGAAAATGTGGGAAAAAAAGGTGGAAAATGTGGAAAAAATTGGGAAAATGTGGGGAAAACCAGGAAAAAGTGGGAAAAATTGGGAAAGGGCAGAAAAATTGGAAAAAGGTGGGAAAAATTGGGAAAAAGTGGGAAAAAAATAGGAAAAATTGGGAAAATGTGGAAAAAAATGGGAAAAAAGTGGGAAAAATTGGGAAAACGTGGGAAAATGGCAGGAAAATTGGGGGAAAGGGGGGAAAAAAGAAGGAAAAATTGGGAAAATTTGGGGGAAAAAATGGGAAAAATTGGGAAAAATGTGGGAAAAAGGTGGGAAAAATGAGGGAAAAAATAGGGAAAAAATTGGAAAAAATTGGGAAAAAGTGGGAAAAGCAGGAAAAAAGGTGGGAAAAAAGCTGGAAAAGGGCAGAAAAATTGGGAAAAAGTGGGAAAAAATTGGAAAAAAGGTGGGAAAAATTGGGAAAAAGTGGAAAAAAATTGGGAAAAATTGGGAAAAAGGTGGGAAAAATTGGGAAAATATGGGGAAAAATTGGGAAAAAGTGGGAAAAAATTGGGATAAAGGTGGGAAAAACTGGGAAAAAAAGGCGGGGAAATTGGGAAAATGGCAGGAAAATTGGGGGAAAGGTGGGAAAAGTGGAGAAAAATGGGAAAAATGTGGGAAAAAATGGGAAAAAGGTGGGAAAAAGTGGGAAAAATTGGGAAAAATGAGGGAAAAAATGGGAAAAAGTTGGGAAAAAATTGGGAAAAATTGGGAAAAAATTGGGAAAAAGGTGGGAAAAGTGGAGAAAAATGGGAAAAAAAGTGGGAAAAAAGCTGGAAAAGGGCAGAAAAATTGGAAAAAAGGTGGGAAAAATTGGGAAAAATTGGGAAAATGTGGGGAAAAAAAGTGGGAAAAACTTGGGAAAGGGCAGAAAAAATTGGAAAAAAAGGTGGGAAAAATTGGGAAAAAATTGGGAAAATGTGGGAAAAAATTGGGAAAAATTGGGAAAAAAGTGGGAAAAAGTGGGAAAACCCAGGAAAAAAAGTGGGAAAAAAAGTGGGAAAAACTTGGGAAAGCTGGGAAAAAATTGGAAAAATGCTGGAAAAAGTTGAAAAGGAGGTGGGAAAAATGGGGGAAAAAAGAAGGAAAAGCTGAGGAAAGCTGGGAAAAATTGGGGAAAAATGTGGGAAAAATGGTGGGAAAATGTGGGAAAAAGTGGGAAAAAGGTGGGAAAAATTGGGAAAATGTGGGGAAAAACTGGGAAAGGGCAGAAAAATTGGGAAAATGTGGAAAAAAATTTGGAAAAATTGGAAAAACAGTGGGACAAATTGGGAAAATGTGGAAAAAAATGGGAAAAATTGGGAAAATGTGGAAAAAAATTGGGAAAAAGGTGGGAAAATGTGGGAAAAATTGGGAAAAAATTGGGAAAAAATGTGGGCAAAAAGTGGGAAAAATTGGGAAAAAGGTGGGAAAAAGTGGGAAAAAGTGGGAAAAGCAGGAAAAAAGGTGGGAAAAAAGCTGGAAGAGGGCAGAAAAATTGGAAAAAAGGTGGGAAAAAATTGGGAAAAAGTGGGAAAAAAATGGGAAAGGGCAGAAAAAAATGGGAAAAAGTGGGAAAAAGTGGGAAAATGTGGAAAAAAATGGGAAAAAAAGGTGGGAAAAATTGGGAATTACCGAGCCCTGAGCGTGGATTTGGGTTTTTCCTCCTCGTCCTCCTCGTCCTGCAGGAATTCCCTGGATCCATCCTGGGATTTTTCCTTTTCCCGGATTTTCCCCATCCCAGCAATTCCAGCCTTGGATTCTCTGCTCCCATCCCCATCCC
Source organism: Agelaius phoeniceus (assembly GCF_051311805.1). NCBI lineage: Eukaryota > Metazoa > Chordata > Aves > Passeriformes > Icteridae > Agelaius > Agelaius phoeniceus. The sequence continues at coordinate 27,827 of NW_027510018.1, forward strand.
GGACTCGTTTCCTCCCCAAATTCCCCCAAAATTCCCAATTTTTTTGGGATAATTCCCAAGTTTTCTGGGATAATTCCCAAGGTTTTTGGGATAATTCCCAAGGTTTTTGGGATAATTCCCAAGGTTTTTGGGATAATTCCCAAGTTTTTTGGGATTCCTCCACCCTCTGGATCCAGGCGGGGTCCAGGGATCCCAAAGTTTGGGCCACGTTCCGCCGGAGCCGCCGGAATTTTTCGGGAATGGGGAAAAATCCGGGAATTTGGGAGGGGAATTTGGGGGGATTTTGGTCCAGGGAGGTCGGAAGGGAAAAATCTGGGAAAAATTGGGAATTTTGGGGATTTTCTGAGGGAATTTCGGCTCCAAAATCTGGGAATTTTTGGGAATTTTGGGGATTTTTTGAGGGAATTTTGGCTCCAAAATCTGGGAAAAATTGGGAATTTTGGGGATTTTTTGAGGGAATTGCAGCTCCAAAATCTGGGAAAAATTGGGAATTTTGGGGATTTTCTGAGGGAATTGCAGCTCCAAAATCTGGGAAAAATTGGGAATTTTGGGGATTTTCTGAGGGAATTTCAGTTCCCAGCTCTGGGAATTTTTGGGAATTTTGGGGATTTTCTGATGGAATTTCAGCTCCAAAATCTGGAAATTCTTGGGAATTTTTGGATAAAATTTCAGCTCCAAAATCTGGGAATTCTCGGGAATTTGGGGAATTTTTGGGATTTTCCAATGGAATTTCAGCTCCAAACTCTGGGAATTTTTGGGATTTTTTTGGATTTTTTAATGGAATTTCCGCTCCAAACTCTGGGAATTTTGGGGAATTTTCTGATGGAATTTCAGCTCCAAAATCTGGGAATCCTTTGGAATTTTTTGATGGAATTTCAGCTCCAAAATCTGGGAATCCTTTGGAATTTTTTGATGGAATTTCAGCTCCAAACTCTGGGAATTTTTGGGAATTTTTGGATAAAATTTCAGTTCCAAACTCTGGGAATTTTTGGGAATTTTCTTTTGGAATTTCCGCTCCCAGCTCTGGAAATTCTTGGGAATTTTTTGATGGAATTTCAGGTCCAAACTCTGGGAATTCTTTGAATTTTTTGGGATTTTTTGGGAATCCTTGGGAATTTTTGGGATTTTCTGATGGAATTTCAGCTCCCAGCTCTGGGAATTTTTGGGAATTTTTTGATAAAATTTCAGCTCCAAAATCTGGGAATTTTTGGGAATTTTTTGGATTTTGTTTTGGAATTTCAGCTCCCAGCTCTGGGAATTCTTGGGAATTTTTTGATGGAATTTCAGCTCCAAACTCTGGGAATTCCTGGGAATTTTTGGGATTTTTTTGGAATCCTTGGGAATTTTGGGAATTTTTGGGATTTTCCTTTGGAATTTCCTCTCCCATCTCTGGGGTTTTTTTATGGGGAATTTTTGGGATTTTCCGCAGGTTTGGGTTCAGAGGAGGCTCCTGGAGAAAACAAAAAGAGACAAAAAAATTCCCAAATTTTGGTTCAAACTCTGGAATTTCAAACCCAAAATTTAACTGGGATTGGGGGAATCCAAATTTTGGGATTCTCCAATTTTTTGGGATCCCAAATTTTGGGGTCTCCAATTTTTGGGGTCCCAAATTTTGGGATTTTTCATCTTTTGGGGTCTCTGAATTTTGGGATTTTCCAATTTTTGGGATCCTCCAATTTTCAGGGCTCCCAAATTTTGGGATTCTCCAATTTTGGGGTCTTAAATTTTGGGATTTTCCAATTTTTTTGGGCTCCCAAATTTTGAGATTCTCCAATTTTTGGGGTTTTTTTTTCTTCCATTTTAAGGGGTCCCAAATTTTGGGATTCTCCAATTTTTTGGGATCCCAAATTTTGGGATTTTTCATCTTTTGGAGTCTCTGAATTTTGGGATTCTCCAATTTTTTGGGATTTTCTGAATTTTGGGATTCTCCAATTTTTGGGATCCCAATTTTTGGGATTTTCCAATTTTGGGGTCTCTGATTTTTGGGGTTTTTTTCCTTTTTTTGGGGTCCCAAATTTTGGGATTCTCTGAATTTTGGGGTCTCAAATTTTGGGATTCTCCAATTTTTTGGGATCCCAAATTTTGGGGTCTCCAATTTTCAGGCCTCCCAAATTTTGGGATTTTTCATCTTTTGGGGTCTCTGAATTTTGGGATTTTTCCACTTTTGGGGATCCCAAATTTTGGGATTCTCCAATTTTTGGGGTCTCTGATTTTGGGATCTCAGATTTTGGGATTCTCCTTTTTTTGGGATTCTCCAGTTTTGGATTCTCAAATTTTTGGATTCTCCAAATTTTGGGGTCTCTGATTTTTGGGGTTTTTTTTTCCATTTTTTTGGGCTCTCAAATTTTGGGATTCTCCAATTTTTGGAATCTCTGAATTTTGGGATTCTCCATTTTTGGGGTCTGTGATTTTTGGGTTCTTTTATTTTGGGGGATCCCAAATTTTGGGATTTTCTGAATTTTAGGATTCTCCATTTTTTGGGGTTTTCCAATTTTTGGGATCCCAAATTTTGGGATTCTCCAATTTTTGGGGTCTCTGATTTCTGATTTTTGGGTTCTTTTATTTTGGGGGTCCCAAATTTTGGGATTCTCTGAATTTTGGGGTCTCTGAATTTTGGGATCCCAAATTTTGGGATTTTTCATCTTTTGGGGTCTTAAATTTTGGGATTCTCCAATTTTTTTGGGCTCCCAAATTTTGAGATTCTTCAATTTTTGGGGTTTTTTTTCTTCCATTTTAAGGGGTCCCAAATTTTGGGATTCTCCAATTTTTGGGGTTTCTGGTTTTTGGGGTCTCCAATTTTCAGGATCTTTGATTTTAAGGGATCCCAAATTTTGGGATTCTCTGAATTTTGGGATTCTCCAATTTTTGGGATCTCTATTTTTTGGGAGTCTCCAGTTTTGGATTCTCAAATTTTTGGATTCTCCAATTTTTGGGGTCTCTGATTTTTGGGGTTTTTTTCCATTTTTTGGGGTCCCAAATTTTGGGATTCTCTGAATTTTGGGATCTCTGATTTTGGGATTCTTTCATTTTGGGCAATCCCAAATTTTGGGATTTTCTCAATTTTGGGATTCTCCAATTGTTGGGCTCTCAAATTTTGGGATTTTTCAGCTTTTGGGGTCTCCAATTTTCAGAGTCTTTCATTTTAGGGGATCCCAAATTTTGGGATTCTCCATTTTTTGGGGTTTTCCAATTTTTGGGATCCCAAATTTTGGGATTCTCCAATTTTTGGGTCTCTGATTTTGGGTTCCCCAATTTTAGGGGGTCCCAAATTTTGGGATTCTCTGAATTTTGGGGTCTCTGATTTTGGGATCCCAAATTTTGGGATTCTCCAATTTTGAGATCTCGGATTTTTGGGGTCTCAAATTTTGGGGTCTTTGATTTTTGGGGTCTCCGATTTTGGGGTTTTTTTCCATTTTTTGGGGTTTCTAATTTTGGGATTCTCCAACTTTTGAGATCTCTGATTTTTGGGGTCTCCAGTTTTTGGGGTTTTTTTTCCATTTTTTGGGGTCCCAAATTTTGGGATTTTCTGAATTTTGGGATTCTCCAATTTTGGGATTCTCCAACTTTTGAGATCTCGGATTTTTGGGGTCTCCAAATTTTGGGGTTTTTTTTTCCATTTTTGGGGTCCCAAATTTTGTGATTCTCTGAATTTTGGGGTCTCTGAATTTTGGGAGTCTCCAGTTTTGGATTCTCAAATTTTTGGATTCTCCAAATTTTGGGGTCTCTGATTTTTGGGTTTTTTTTCCATTTTTTTGGGCTCTCAAATTTTGGGATTCTCTGAATTTTGGGATCCCAAATTTTGGGATTTTTCATATTTTGGGGTCTGTGATTTTTGGGATTCCTCAACTTTTGGGGTCTCCAAATTTTGGGGTCTCTGATTTTTGGGTTCTTTCATTTTGGGGATCCCAAATTTTGGGATTTTCTGAATTTTGGGGTCTCTGAATTTTGGGATTCTCCAACTTTTGGGATCCCAAATTTTTGGATTTTCTCAATTTTTGGGATCCCAAATTTTGGGATCCTTCAATTTTTTTGTCTCTGATTTTTGGGTTCTTTCATTTTGGGGATCCCAAATTTTGGAATTTTCTCAATTTTGGGATTCTCCAATTTTTGGGGTCCCAAATTTTGGGATTTTTCAGCTTTTGGGGTCTCCAAGTTTCAGGGTCTTTCATTTTAGGGGGTCCCAAATTTTGGGGTCCCTGAATTTTGGGATTATTCAATTGTTGGGATCCCAAATTTTGGGATTCTCCAATTTTTGGGGTCTCTGATTTTTGGGTTCTTTCATTTTGGGCAATCCCAAATTTTGGGATTTTCTCAATTTTGGGATTCTCCAAATTTTTGGGGGTCCCTGATTTTGGGATTTTCCAATTTTGGGGTCTCCAAATTTTGGATTCTCCAATTTTTGGGGGTCTCAAATTTTGGGTTTTTTTTCCATTTTCTGGGGTCCCAAATTTTGGGATTCTCTGAATTTTGGGCTCTCAAATTTCCAGGGCTCCCAAATTTTGGGATTCTCCAACGTTTGAGATTCTTTGATTTTTGAGAGCCCAAATTTTGGGATTCTCCATTTTTTGGGGTCTCTGAATTTTGGGGTCTCCAATTTTCAGGATCTTTGATTTTGGGGATCCCAAATTTTGGGATTCTCCAATTTTGGGATTCTCCAATTTTTGGGATTCTCCATTTTTTTGGATTCTCAAATTTTTGGATTCTCCAAATTTTGGGGTCTCTGATTTTTGGGTTTTTTTTCCATTTTTTGGGATCCCGAATTTTGGGATTCTCTGAATTTTGGGATCTTTGGTTTTGGGTTCTCCAATTTTAGGGGATCCTGAATTTTGGGATTCTCTGAATTTTGGGATTCTCCAACTTTTGAGATTCGCTAAATTTTGGGATTCTCCAACTTTTGGGGTCTCTGATTTTTAGGATTCTCCAATTTTTGGTGTCTTGAATTTTTGGGGGTCCCAAATTTTGGGTTTCTCCAATTTTAGGATTCTCCATTTTTTGGGATTCTCCAATTTTTGGGGTCTCTGAATTTTGGGATCCCAAATTTTGGGTTTCTCCATTTTTAGGGTTTCTGATTTTTGGGGTCTCCAATTTTCCCTCTTTAATTTTAGGAGGATCCTGAATTTTGGGATTCTCTGAATTTTGGGATTCTCCAATTTTGGGGTCTCCAATTTTCAGGGCTCCCAAATTTTGGGATTTTTCATCTTTTGGGGTCTCTGAATTTTGGGATTTTTCCACTTTTGGGGATCCCAAATTTTGGGATTCTCTGAATTTGGGGTCTCTGATTTTTGGGGTCTCCAATTTTGGGGTTTTTTTCCATTTTTTGGGGTTCCAAATTTTGGGATTCTCTGAATTTTGGGCTCTCAAATTTCCAGGGTTCCCAAATTTTGGGATTCTCCAATTTTGGGATCTCTGGTTTTGGCTTCTCCAATTTTAGGGGATCCTGAATTTTGGGATTCTCTGAATTTTGGGATTCTCTGAATTTTGGGATTCTCTGAATTTTGGGGTGTCTGATTTTGGGATTCTCCAACTTTTGGGGTCTCTGATTTTTGGGATTCTCCAATTTTTGGTGTCACCAATTTTAGGGGATCCCAAATTTTGGGATTCTCCAATTTTGGGATTCTCTGAATTTTGGGATTCTCCAATTTTGGGATTCTCCAATTTTTGGGATCTCTGATTTTTGGGATTCTCCAATTTTCAGGATCTTTGATTTTGGGGATCCCAAATTTTGGGATCTCTGATTTTGGAGGGTCCCTCATTTTGGGGTTTCAAATTTTGGGATTCTCCAACTTTTGGGATCCCAAATTTTGGGATTCTCTAATTTTGGGATTCTCCAATTTTGGGATCCCAAATTTTGGGTTTCTCCAATTTTGGAATTCCCCATTTTTTGGGTTTCTCCAATTTTTGGGATCTCTGATTTTGTCTTCTCCAACTTTTGGGGCTCCCAAATTTTGGGATTCCCCAACTTTTGCTGCCTCAGCTTTTTGGGTTTTCCCCTCATTTTGGTCTCTCTCATTTTGGGGCCGTTTCCCAAATTTTGGGATCCCAAATTCTGGGCCAAGCCCCGCCCCCAAGCCCCCCCTTGGCCAATCCCATTTCCCCATTTCCTCCTGACCTTCCCAGTTGCTCCCAGTTTGGTTTTGAGTTTTTTGCCATAAATTTGGGAAATTCCCGCCCGGGGCTGCCGGGCCCGGCCCCGCCCGGGGCCTTTGGGGGCTCGGTTCAGGTGGGAGCCCCAAAACCCCAAATCTTCCTCCTGCAAAGGGAGAAAATCACAACATTCCAACAGAAAATACTCAAAAAATGCAAAAATCCCAGGTCAAAATCCCCAAATCCCTAAAAAAATCCCAGCCCAGAATCCCAAAAAATCTCACAAAGAAACCCCAAAAATTCCCAATTCAAAATCCCCAAAAAATCCCCAAAAAATCCCCCAAAGATCCCCCAAAAATCCCCCAAAAATCCCAGCCCAGAATCCCCCAAAAAACCCCAAAATCCCCTCAAAAAAACCCCCAAATCCCCAATCCCAAATCCCAGAAGCTCCCAAAAACCCCAAAATCCCAAAAAATTCCATCCCAAAATCTCCCAAAAATCCCCCAAAAATCCCAAAAATTCCCAATTCAAAATCCCCAAAAATCCCCCCCAAAAAACCCCAAAATCCCCTCAAAAACCCAAAATGAGGAGCAGGTCCTGAACCCCAAAAACCCCAAAAAATCCCAAAAAACCCAAACCCAACCCCCCCCAAAAAAATCCCCCAAATCCCCAAAATTCCAGCCCAAAATGCAAAAAAATTCCCCCAAAAAATCCCAGCCCAGAATCCCAAAAAATCTCCAAAATCCCAAAAATTCCCAATTCAAAATCCTAAAAAATCCCCCAAAAATTCCAAAAATTGCCCCAAAAATCCCCAAAACCCAGAATCCCAAAAAATCTCCCAAAAATCCCAAAAGATCCCCAAAAAATCCCAAAAATCCCAGCCCAAAACCCCAAAAAACTCCAAAAATCCCAGCTCAGAATCCCCAAATCCCAAAAAATTCCCAATCCTAAAATCCCAAAAAAACCCAAAATCCCAAAATCCCAACAGATCTGCTCAAACACGGGGCAGAATGGCCAAAAAAATCCCCAAAATCCAACACAAAACCCCCAAAAAATCCAAAAATCCCAGCCCAGAATCCCCAAAAAATCCAAAAATCCCAGCTCAAAATCCCTAAATCCCAAAAAGATCCCAAAACCCCAAATCCCCCCCAAAAAACCCCCAAAACCAAAATCCCAAAAATTCCCAAATCCCAAAAATCCCAGCCCAGAATCCCCCCAAAAACCCCAAAATCTCCTCGAAAAAACCCAAAAATTCCCCAAATCCCAGCTCAGTCTCCAAATCCCAAAAATACCCCAAAACCCAGAATCCAAAAAAAACCCCAAAACCCCAAAACCCCAAAATTCCCGAATTCCCAAAAATCCCAGCCCAAAATCCCCAAAAACCCCTCAAAAAATCCCCCAAAAATCCCCCCCAAAAAGCCCCAAATCTGCTCAATCCCTACCCCCAAAAATCCCCCAAAAACCCCAAAAAATCCCAGCCCAAAATCCCCAAAAATCTCCCAAAAATCCCATCCTAAAATCCCCAAAATTCCAACCCAAAATCCCAGCCCAGAATCCCAAAAAGTCCCCAAAAAATCTCCCCCAAAAATCCCCCAAAAAATCCCCAAAAATCCCAAAAATTCCCAATTCAAAATCCCCAAAATCCCCCAAAAAACCCCAAAATCCCCATAAAAAAACCCCAAAATCCCCAAATGTGGAGCAGGTCCTGAACCCCAAAAAATCCCAAAAAACCCAAAAAATCCCCCCCAAAAATGCCCCAAATCCCCAATCCCAAATCCCAAAAAATCCCCAAAAAATCTCCCAAAAATTCCCAATTCAAAATCCCAAAAATCCCCCAAAGATCCCAAAAAATCCAAAAAAAAAATCCCAAAACATCTCCCAAAAATCCCCAAAATTCCCACTTCAAAATCCCAAAATCCCCAAAATTCCATCCCAAAATCCCAAAAAATCCCCAAATCCCAAAGAAATCCCAGCCCAGGATCCCAAAAAATCCCCCAAAATCCCAGCCCAGAATCCCCCAAAAAATTCCCAAAAAATCCCCCAAAAAACCCAAAAAATCCTAAAATTCCAAAATCCCCAAAAATCCCCAAAAATCTCCCAAAAAATCCCCAAAATCCCAAATGAGGAGCAGGGACTGAACCCCAAAAACCCCAAAAAATCCCAAAAAACCCAAAACCCCCCAAAAATGCCCCAAATCCCCAATCCCAAATCCCAGAGGTTCCCAAAAACCCCAAATCCCAAAAATCCCCAAATCCCAAAATCCCAAAAAATCCCAACCCAGAATCCCAAAAAAATCCCCAAAAAATCCCCCCAAAATTCCCAAAAATTCCCAATTCAAAATCCCAAAAAATCCCCCAAAAATTCCACCCCAAAAATCCCAAAAAATCTCCCAAAAATCCCAAATGAGGAGCAGGTCCTGAATGCCAAAGAATCCCAAAAAAACCCAAATGCCCCAAAAATCCCCAATCCCAAATCCCAAAATCCCAAAAATTCCAAATCCCAAAATCCCAAAAATTCCATCCCAAAAAAATCCCAGCCCAGAATCCCAAAAAATCCCCCCCAAAAATCCCAAAAATCCCCAAAAAATCCCCCAAAAAATTCCCAATTCAAAATCCCAAAAAATCCCCCAAAAATCCCAAAAAAAATCCCCCAAAAATCCCCAAAAAAATCCCCCAAAAAATCCCCCAAATCCCCAAATGTGGAGCAGGGACTGAACCCCAAAAACCCCAAAAAATCCCAAAAAACCCAAACCCCCCAAAAATGCCCCAAATCCCCAAAAATCCCAAATCCCAGAAGTTCCCAAAAACCCCAAATCCCAAAGCCCCCAAATCCCAAAAAATCCCAGCCCAGAATCCCAAAAAATCCCCAAAAAATTCCCCCAGAATCCCAAAAATTCCCAATTCAAAATCCCAAAAAATCCCCAAAAATCCCAGCCCAGAATCCCAAAAAATCCCCAAAAAAATCCCCCCAAAATCCCAAAAATTCCCAATTCAAAATCCCAAAAAAACCCCAAAAATCCCAGCCCAGAATCCCCCAAAAAACCCAAAATCCCCTCAAAAAACCCAAAAAATCCCAGCCCAGAATCCCAAAAAAATCTCCCAAAAAAATCCCAAAAATCCCAAAAACTCCCAATTCAAAATCCCAAAAAAATCCCCCAAAAATTCCAATAAATCCCCCCAAAAATCCCCCCAAAAATCCCAAAAAATGCCCCAAAAAAGTCCCCAAAAATCCCAAAAATTCCCAATTCAAAATCCCCCAAAAAAACCCCAAAAATCCCAAAAAATGCCCCAAAAATCCCAGCCCAAAATCCCAAAAATCCCCAAAAATCCCAAATGAGGAGCAGGGACTGAACCCCAAAAACCCCAAAAAATCCCAAAAAACCCCAAACCCCCCAAAAATGCCCCAAATCCCCAAAAATCCCAAATCCCAGAGGTTCCCAAAAACCCCAAATCCCAAAATCCCAAAAAATCCCAGCCCAGAATCCCAAAAAATCCCCAAAAAAATCCCCCCAAAATCCCAAAAATTCCCAATTCAAAATCCCAAAAAATCCCCCAAAAATCCCCCCAAAATCCCAGCCCAGAATCCCAAAAAAATCTCCCAAAAAATCCCAAAAAAATCCCAAAAATCCCAAAAATCCCCAATTCAAAACCCCAAAAAAATCCCCCAAAAATCCCAAAAAATGCCCCAAAAAAGTCCCCAAAATCCCAAAAATTCCCAATTCAAAATCCCCAAAAAAATCCCCAAAAGTCCCAAAAAATGCCCAAAAATCCCCAAAAATCCCAAAAATCCCCAAATCCCAAAGAAATCCCAGCCCAATTTTGGGGTTTTTTTGGGGGTTTTTTGGGGTTTTTGGGGTTTTTGGGGTTCATCACCAGCTCCTCCTTTGGGGTTTATTTGGGGTTTTTTGGGGTTTATTTTGGGTTTTTTTAGGGTTTATTTTGGGGTTTATTTGGGGTTTTTGGGGTTTATTTTGGGGTTTTTAGGGTTTCTTTTGGGGTTTCTTTCGGGTTTATTTTGGGGTTTATTTTGGGGTTTATTTTGGGGTTTATTTTGGGGTTTTTGGGGGTTTATTTTAGGGTTTATTTTGGGATTTTTTAGGATTTTTTTGTGTTTTATTTTGGGTTTTATTTTGGGATTTTTGGAGGTTTATTTGGGGTTTATTTGGGGTTTTTGGGGTTTTTTAGGGTTTATTTGGGGTTTATTTTGGGGTTTTTTGGGGTTTTTGGGTTTTTTGGGGTTTTTTTTAGGGTTTATTTGGGGTTTTTTTTAGGGTTTTTTTGGGGTTTATTTTGGGGTTTTTTGGGGTTTTTTTAGGGTTTATTTGGGGTTTACTTGGGGTTTATTGGGGTTTTTTTAGGGTTTTTTTGGGGTTTTTTTGGGGTTTATCTTGGGGTTTATTTTGGGTTTATTTGGGGTTTTTTGGGGTTTATTTGGGTTTATTTTGGGGTTTCTTTTGGGGTTTATTTTGGGGTTTTTGGGGTTATTTTGGGTTTTTTGGGTTTATTTTGGGGGTTTTTTTTGGGTTTTTGGGGTTTATTTTGGGGTTTATTTTGGGTTTTTTAGGGTTTATTTTGGGTTTATTTGGGGTTTATTTTGGGGTTTTTTTGGGGTTAATTTTGGGATTTTTGGGGGGTTTTGTGATTTTTAGGGTTTTTTTTCAGGTTTATTTTGGGGTTTTTTGGGGTCTATTTTAGGGTTTATTTTTAGGGTTTATTTTGGGGTTTTTTGGGGTTTTTTGGGGTTTTTGGGTTCCTCACCTGCTCCTCCCTTGGGGTTTATTTTAGGGTTTGTTTTGGGGTTTTTTGGGGTTTATTTTGGGGTTTTTTAGGGTATCTTTTGGGGTTTATTTTGGGTTTTTTGGGGGTTTTTTTAGGGTTTATTTGGGGGTTTTGGGGGTTTATTTTGGGGTTTTTCTGGGGTTTATTTTGGGGTTGATTTTGGGATTATTTTGGGGTTTCTTTTGGGGTTTATTTTGGGGTTTTGGGGGTTTATTTTGGGGTTTATTTGGGGGTTTTTGGGTTTTATTTTGGGGTTTTTTTGGGGTTTATTTTGGGTTTTTTTGGGGTTTATTTTGGGGTTTTTTGGGGTTTATTTTTGGGGTTTTTTTTGGTTTATTTGTGGTTTTTTTGAGGCTTTTTGGGTTCATTTTGGGGTTTATTTTGGGGTTTCTTTAGGGTCTATTTTAGGGTTTATTTTTAGGGTTTATTTTGGGGGATTTTGGAGTTTACTTTGGGTTTATTTTGGGGTTTTTTAGGGTTTCTTTTGGGTTTATTTTGGGATTTATTTGGGGTTTTTTGGGGTTATTTTGGGTTTATTTTGGGGTTTTTTGGGGTTTATTTTGGGGGTTTTTTAGGGTTTATTTTGGGGGATTTTGGAGTTTACTTTGGGTTTATTTTGGGGTTTTTTTGGGGTTTTTTGGGTTTTTTTGGGGGTTTTGGGGTTTATTTTGGGATTTTTTGGGATTTTTTGGGTTTATTTTGGGGTTTTTCTGGGGTTTATTTTGGGGTTTTTTGGGTTTATTTTTAGGGTTTATTTGGGGTTTTGGGGTTTCTTTTGGGGTTTTTGGGTTTATTTTTTGGGATTTTTTAGGCTTTATTTTGGGGGGTTTTTTTGGGTTTATTTTGGTTTTTTGGGGGTTTATTATGGGATTTTTTTGGGATTTTTTGGGGTTTATTTTGGGGTTTTTGGGATTTTTCTGGGTTCAGTTTTGGGGTTTTTTGTGGTTTATTTTGTGGTTTTTGGGTTTATTTTGGGGTTTCTTTTGGGGTTTATTTGGGTTTATTTTGGGGTTTTTTGGGGTTTTTTTTAGGGTTTATTTTGGGTTTATTTTGGGATTTATTTTGGGGTTCATCACCTGCTCCTCCTTTGGGGTTTATTTTGGGGTTTTTGGGGTTTATTTGGGTTTCTCTTGGGATTTTTTGGGGTTTATTTTGGGGTATTTAGGGTTTATTTTGGGGTTTTTTAGGGTTTCTTTTGGGTTTATTTTGGGGTTTTTTTGGGGGTTTTCTGGGGTTTATTTTGGGGTTTATTTTGGTTTTTTTGGGTTATTTTGTGTTCCTGACCTGCTCTCCCTCTGGGGTTTATTTTGGGTTATTTTGGGGTTTATTTTGAGTTTTTTGGGGTTTATTTAGGGTTTATTTTGGGGTTTATTTTGGGGTTATTTTGGGGTTTTTTGGGATTTTTTAGGGTTTATTTAGGGTTTATTTTGGGGTTTTTTTAGGGTTTTTTTTGAATTTTTAGGGTTTATTTGGGGTTTATTTTTGGGGTATATTTTGGGTGTATTTTAGGGTTTATTTGGGGTTTATTTTTGGGATTTTTTGGGGTTTATTTTTGGGTTTATTTTGGGTTTATTTTTGGGGTTTATTTTGGGGTTTTTTAGGGTTTTTTAGGGTTATTTTTGGGGTTCTCACCTGCTCTCCCCGCTCTGTTCCCATCCCCGCTCTCTCCCGGCTCTGGCAGCGTTTGAGCTCCCGGTACTGACGGTACAGCCCTGGGAAATGGGGAAAAAATGGGAAAATTTGGGGAAATTTGGGGAAAAATGGGGAAAATTTGGGAATTTTGGGGGAAATTGGGGAAAAATGGGAAAAAAATGGGAAAAAAATGGGGAAAAATGGGGGAAAAATGGGGAAAAAATGGGGGAAAAATGGGGGAAAAATGGGGAAAATGGGGAAAATGGGGAAATGGGGAAATTTGGGAAAAATGGGGAAAAATTTGGGAAAAAATGGGGAAATTTGGGAATTTTGGGGGAAATTGGGGAAACAATGGGGAAAAAATGGGGAAATTTGGGGGAAAAATGGGGAAAAATGGGGAAATTTGGGAAAAATGGGGAAAAAAGGGGAAATTTGGGAAAAAATAGGAAAATTTGGGGAAAATGGGGAAAAATGGGGAAAAAATGGGGGAAAATGGGGGAAAATTGGGGAAAATTTGGGGAAAAATGGGGGAAAATGGGGAAAAATGGGGAAAAAAGGGGAAAAAATGGGGAAATTTGGGAAAATTTGGGGAAAATTTGGGTAAAAATGGGGAAAATGGGGAAAAAATGGGGAAAATTTGGGGGAAATTGGGGAAAAATGGGAAAAAATGGGGAAAAAATGGGGGAAAATGGGGGAAAAATGGGGGAAAATGGGGAAATTGGGGAAAAATGGGAAAAATGGGGAAAAATGGGGAAAAATGGGGAAATTTGGGGAAAATGGGGAAAAATGGGGAAAAATGGGGAAAAAAAGGGAAATTTGGGAAAAATGGGGAAAAATGGGGAAAATTTGGGGAAAAATGGGGAAAAATGGGGAAAAAATGGGGAAATTTGGGGAAAAATGGGGAAAAATGGGGAAAAAAGGGGAAAAAATGGGGGAAAAATGGGGAAAAATGGGGGAAAAATGGGGAAAAATGGGGAAAAAATGGGGAAATTTGGGAAAAATGGGGAAAAAATGGGGAAAATGGGGAAAAATGGGGAAAAAATAGGGGAAAAATGGGGAAATTTGGGAAAAATGGGGAAAAATGGGGGAAAATGGGGGAAAAATGGGGAAAAAATGGGGAAAAATGGGGAAAAATGGGGAAAAAATGGGGGGAAAAATGGGGAAATTTGGGAAAAATGGGGAAAAATGGGGAAAAAATGGGGAAAAAATGGGGAAAAAATAGGGAAATTGGGAAAAATGGGGAAAAAAGGGGAAATTTGGGAAAAATTGGGAAAATTTGGGGAAAAATGGGGAAAAAATGGGGAAAAATGGGGAAAAATGGGGGAAAATGGGGAAAAATTGGGGAAAATGGGGGAAAATTTGGGGAAAAATGGGGGGGAAATGGTGAAAAATGGGGAAAATGGGGAAATTCTGGGGGAAATTGGGGAAAAATGGGGAAAAAATGGGGAAAAATGGGGAAATTTGGGGAAAATGGGGGAAAATGGGGAAAAAAAAGGGGGGAAAGTCTTGGATAAATGGAGAATTTGGGGGGAATTGGGGAATTTTGGGGGGAATTTGGGGAAAATTGGAGAAAAATTTGGGGAAATTGAGGAAAATTTGGGGGAAATTGGGGGAAAAATGGGGAAATTTGGGAGGAATTTGGGAAAAAATTGGGGAGAATTGGAGAAAATTTTGGGGATTTTGGGGGAAAATTAGGAGAAATTTGGGGAAAATTTGGGGAGAATTGGAGAAAATTTGGGAATTTTGGGGAAAAATTGGGGAAATTTGGGGGGATTTGGGAAAAATTGGGGAGAAATTGGGAAAATTCTGAGGGGAAATTGGGAAATTTGGGGGAAAACCTTGGAAAAATGGAGAATTTGGGGGGAATTTGGGAAAAATTGGGAATTTTGGGGGAAATTTGGGGAATTTGGGGGAGAATTGGAGAAAAATTTGGGAATTTTGGGGAAAATTGGAGAAAATTTGGAGAAATTGAGGAAAATTTGGGGGAAAAATTGGGGAATTTTGGGAGGAATTTGGGAAAAAATTGGGGAGAATTGGAGAAAATTTTGGGGATTTTGGTGAAAATTAGGAGAAATTTGGGGAAAATTTGGGGAGAATTGGAGAAAATTTGGGAATTTTTGGGAGGAAATTGGAGAAAAATTGGGAATTTTTAGGGGGAAATTGGGGAATTTTGGGGGACATTTGGGGGGAATTTGAGGAAAATTTGGGAATTTTTGGGGAATTTTGGGAGGAAATTGGGAAAAATTTGGGAATTTTTAGGGGGAATTTGAGAATTTTGGGGGAATTGGGGAAAATTCTGGGGAGAATTGGAGAAAATTTGGGAATTTTGGGGGAAATTGGAGAAAAATATGGGGAAATTTGGGGGGAATTTGGGAAAAATTGGGGAATTTTGGGGTAAATTGGGGAAAATTGGGGAATTTTGGGAGGAATTTGGGAAAAAATTGGGGAGAATTGGAGAAAATTTTGGGTATTTTGGGGGAATTTGGGAAAATTTGGGGAGAATTGGAGAGAATTTTGGGGGAATTGGAGAAAAATTTTGGGGGAAATTTGGGAAAAATTTGGGAAAAAATTGGGAATTTGGGAAAAGTTGGGGAATTTGGGGAATTTTGAGAAAATTTGGGGGGAATTTGGGAAAATTGGGGAATTTGGGGAATTTTGAGAAAAATTTGGGGGGAATTTGGGAAAAATTGGGGAATTCTGGAGGGAATTTGAGAAAAATTTGGGGGAATTTAGGAGAAATTTGGGAAATTTTGGGGAGAAATTTGAGGATTTTGGGGAATTTTGAGGGGAATTGGGGAAATTTTGGGGAGAATTTGGGAGATTTTGGGGAAATTTGGGAGAAATTTGAGGATTTTGGAGGGAATTTGGGGAAATTTGATAAAAATTTGGGATTTTTGGGGAGAATTGGAGAAAAACTGGGGAAATTGGGGAAATTGGGAATTTTGGAAAATTTGGGAAATTTGGGGGGCATTTAGGGAAAATTTGAGAATTTTGGGGAATTTGGGGGGAATTTAGGGAAAATTTGGGAATTTTGGGGATAATTTGGGGAAAATTGGGAATTTTGGGGGAATGTGAGAAAAATTTGGAATATTAGGGGAATTTGGGAATTCTGGGGAAATTTTGGGACAATTTGGGAATTTTGAGGAGAATTAGAGAAAAATTTGGAATTTTGGGGGGAATTGGGGAAAAATTTGGCAATTTTGGGGTAAAAATTGGGGATTTTGGGTTCAAATTTGGGGATTTTGGTTTAAAATTTTGGGTTAAAAATGGGGATTTTGGGTCAAAAATTGGGGATTTGGGGTAAAATTTGGAGATTTTGGGGAAAAATTTGGGGATTTTGGATTTCAAATTTGGGGATTTTGGGTTCAATTTTGGGTAAAATTTGGGGATTTGGGGATAAAAATTGGGGATTTTGGGTTCGGATTTGGGGTTAAAATTGGGGATTTTGAGTAAAAATTGGAGATTTTGGGTTCAATTTTGGGGTCGATTTTGGGATGAATTTTGGGGATTTTGGAGTCGATTTTGGGGTAAAATTTGGGGATTTTGGGGTTAATTTTGTGAATTTTGGGGTTAAAATTGGAGATTTTGGGTGGAAATTTGGGGTGGAAATTTGGGGTTAAAATTGGGGATTTTGGGGTAAAATTTGGGGATTTTTGATTGAAATTTGGGGATTTGGGGTTGAAATTTGGGGATTTTGGTTTAAAATTGGGGATTTTGGGTTAAAATTTGGGGATTTTGGGTTAAAATTTGGGCATTTTGGGGTTGAAATTTGGGGGTTTTGGGTTCAAATTGGGGATTTGGGGTTCAGATTTGGGGTAAAATTTGGGGATTTTGGGGAAAAATTTGGGGATTTTGGGATTCACATTTGGGGATTTTGGATTCAATTTTGGCAATTTTGGGTAAAATTTGGGGATTTTGGGGTAAAAGTTGAGGATTTTGGGGTAAATTTTGGGGATTTTGGGGTTAAAATTGGGGATCTTAGGGTAAAATTTGCGGTAAAAATTGGGGATTTGGGGTTAAAATTGGGGATTTTGGGTAAAAATTGGAGATTTTGGGGTCGATTTTGGGGTCAATTTTGGGGTCAATTTTGGGGATTTTGGGTTGGATTTTGAGTTAAATTTGGGGATTTTGGGTGAATTTTGGGGTCGATTCTGGGGTGAAATTTGGGGGTTTTGGGGTCGATTTTGGGTTAAATTTTGGGGTTTTTTGGGGCACTCACTGCGCGTTTCCTCCGGAGCCTCCTCGATGTCGGCCTGGGGGGGGAAAAATCCCAAAAAATGAAAAAATTTGGGAATGGCCCCAAAATCTGGGCCAGGGGAAGCCTTTGGGGATTTTGGGGTTTTTTGGGATTTTTGGGGGGAAATTTGGGCCTTTTTGGGCTTTTTTAGGGGAAATTTGGGGATTTTTGGGGGCCTTTTTTTAGGGGAAATTTGGGGTATTTTGGGGGGTTTTGGGGCCTTTTTAGGGGAAATTTGGGGTTTTTGGGGGCCTTTTTTTAGGGAAATTTGGGGTTTTTGGGCCCTTTTTGGGGGAAATTTAGGGTTTTTTGGGGCCTTTTTGGGGCCTTTTTTAGGGGAAATTTGGGTATTTTTGGGGCCTTTTTAGGGGAAATTTGGGGTTTTTTGGGCCTTTTCTTTAGGGGAAATTTGGAGGGTTTGGGGGCCTTTTTAGGTGAAATTTGGGGGTTTTTGGGGCCTTTTTAGGGGAAATTTGGGGCTTTTTGGGCCTTTTTTAGGGGAAATTTCGGGTTTTTTGGGGCCTTTTTTGGGCCTTTTTTTAGGGGAAATTTGGGGGCGTTTGGGCCCTTTTTGGGACCTTTTTTAGGGGAAATTTGGGGGTGTTTGGACCTTTTTTAGGGGAAATTTGGGGTTTCTTGGGCCCTTTTAGGGGAAATTTGGGGTTTTTTGGGGCCTTTTTGGGGGAAATTTGGGGTTTTTTGGGGCCTTTTTGGGGGAAATTTGGGGTTTTTGGGCCCTTTTGGGGGGAAATTTGGGGTTTTTTGGGGCCTTTTTGGGGGAAATTTGGGGTTTTTGGGGCCTTTTTGAGGAAAATTTGGGGTTTTTTGGGCCTTTTTTTAGGGGAAATTTGGGGTTTTTTGGGCCTTTTTTAGGGGAAATTGGGGGATTTTTGGGGCCTTTTTGGGGCCTTTTTTAGGGGAAATTTGGCGTTTTTGGGGGCCTTTTTAGGGGAAATTTGGGGGTTTTGGGGCCTTTTTTAGGGGAAATTTGGATTTTGGGGCCTTTTTAGGGGAAATTTGGGGTTTTTTGGGGCTTTTTTGGGCCCTTTTTGGAGGAAATTTTGGGTTTTTTGGGCCCTTTTTGGCGCCTTTTTAGGGGGAAATTTGGGGGTTTTTTGGGGCCTTTTTTTAGGGGAAATTTGAGGCTTTTTGGGCCTTTTTTATGGGAAATTTGGGGTTTTTTGGGGGCCTTTTTAGGGGAAATTGGGGTTTTTTGGGCCGTTTTTAGGGGAAATTTGGGGGTTTTTGGGGCCTTTTTGGGCCTTTTTTTGGGGGGAAATTTGGGTTTTTTTGGGCCTTTTTTAAGGAGAAATTTGGGGGTTTTGGGGGCCCTTTTTGGGGGAAATTTGGGGGGTTTTGAGCCCTTTTTAGGGGAAATTTGGGGTTTTTTGGGGTTTTTTATTTGGGGTTGGGTTTGGGGATTTTGGGGCTTTTGAGGCTTGGAATTTGGGAGATTCGGGGCTTTTTCATGGGATTTGGGGTTTTGGGGGATTTTGGGGGAAGTTTGGGGGGGATTTGGGGTTTTTGAGGGGATTTTAGGGTTTTTTGGAATTTTGGGGGGATTTTTGGGGATTTGGGGCTTTTTTCTGGGATTTCTGGGGTTTTGGGGGGATTTGGGGCTTTTGGGGGGATTTTTGGGGGGGGATTTGGGGTTTTTGGGGGAATTTTGGGGTTTTTTGAAGGTTTGGGTGTTTTTTTAGGGTTTTGGGGTTTTTCTAAGGATTTTGGGCTTTTCTTGATTTTGGGATTTTTTGGGGAATTTGGGATTTTTTTTTGTGGTTTTTTTTGGGGGGAATTTGGGGTTTTTGGGGATTTCGGTTTTGTATGGGATTTTTGGGGGTTTTGGGGTGGATTTGGGATTTTTGGGGAGATTTGGGGTTTAGTTGAGATTTGGGAAATTTTGGGGGATTTTGGGGTGGAATTTGGGGGGAATTTGGGGTTTTTGGGAGGGATTTGGGGTTTTTTGGGGATTTGGGGATTTTTGGGGGAATTTAGGGGTTTTTATTGGGGATTTTTGGGGGATTTGGGGTTTTTGGGGAGGATTTTGAGTTTTTGGGGGAATTTGGGCTTTTTTGGGTGAATTTGGGGGGTTTTGGGGGGAATTTGGGGTTTTTTGGGTGAATTTGGGGGGGATTTGGGGTTTTTGGGCTTTTTTTGCCTTAGGTTTTCTTAGATTTGGGGGATTTTTAGGGATTTGGGATTTTTAGGGATCTGGGGCTTTTCTTTTTGAGGATTTGGGGTTTCTCTGATGTTTGGATTTTTGGGGGTGCATTTGGGGATTTTTTGGGGGGATTTTGGGGGTATTTGGGTTTGGGTTTTTTTTTGGAATTTGGGGTTGTTTTGGAAGAATTTTCTGGTGGGAAATCCAATGGAAAAGTTTTGTTATGGAAAAGAAACCCCAAAACCCCTGCAAAGACCCCCCTGAGGCTCCTCTTATTCTGAGCCCCCCAAATCCCCCCCGACACCCCAAAAATGGCCCCAAACATTCCGGGGACACCCCAAAAATCCCATAAACCAAAAACTTCCATTCCAGGGACCCCCAAAACCACCTCAAGGACCCCAAAACCACCCCAAGGTCACCCCAAACCCGCCCCCCACCAATCCCGGGGTTCCCCACAGGAATTTTCCCCTCACGATTCCCCTGGCGGCCCCTCAGCCGCACCTGGCTGGGTTTGCGCTGCCGCTGCCGCAGGAATTCCGCTTCCCAGCGCTTCAGCAGCACCTTCAGCTCCTGCTGCCGCTCCATGGCCGCGGGATCGGGATTGGGGTCGGGGTTTGGGGTCGGGATTTGGGGTCGGGATCGGGATTTGGGGTCGGGGATCGAGGGAGGCTCCGAGGGCATCCCAGAGCCGCCTCAGAGCGAACCTCCCGCTCCCGCCAAGCGTCAGCCAATGGGAAGGCAGGGATTCGTGATTGACAGTGAATCGAGCCAATGGAAAGGCGGATCTAGAAGTGCCCGCCCTCCTAGCCTTGGACTAATGAGAATTAAATACCATATTGACAGACAGCTGTAAGAGCGAATTAAAAGAAAAGGATTCTGCCCCTAAGGAGGGTTTTGCCCGCTGATTGGTTGTCGCAAACAGCATACACGGAAGTAAACCTTCCGTAACAGCTGGGGGCCAATAGGGCCTGCGGGCGGCCGTGGGGGAAGGGGGGGCATGTGGATCAGGAATCAGGATTGGGACCGAGATTGGGGTCTGGGATCGGGATTAGGACCGGGATTGGGGTCGGAAATTGGGGTCGGGGATGGAGGGAGGCTCCGGGGGAGCCTCAGAGATGCCTCAGAGCGAACCTCCCGCTCCCGCTAAGCGCCAGCCAATGGGAAGGAAAGGATTCGTGATTGACAGTGAATCGAGCCAATGGAAAGGCGGATGTAGAAGCGCCCGCCCTTCTCGCCTTGGACCAATGAGAATTAAATACAATTTTGACAGACAGCTGTAAGAGCCAATTAAAGCAAAGGATTCAGCCCCTAAGGAGGGTTTTGCCCGCTGATTGGTTGTCACGAAGAACATACACGGAAGTAAACCTTCCGTACCAGCTGGGGGCCAATAGAGCCTGGGGGCGGCCGTGGGGGGGGGAAGTGGGGGGTGGGGCATGTGGATCGGGAATCGGGATAGGGACCGAGATTGGGGTCTGGGATCCGGATTGGGACCGAGATTGCGGTCTGGGATCGGGATTAGGACCGGGATTGGGGTCGGAAATTGGGGTCGGGGATAGAGGGAGGCTCCGGGGGGGCCTCAGAGACGCCTCAGAGCGAACTTTCCGCTCCCGCTAAGCGCCAGCCAATAGAAAGGCGGGTATTAGTGATTGACAGCGAATTGAGCCAATTGGAAGGCGGATCTAGAAGCACCCGCCCTTTCCCCTTGAACCAATGAGAATTAAATATAATATTGACAGACAGCTGTAAGACCCAATTAAAGAAAAAACGTCATCCCCTAGGGCGGGTTTTGCCCGCAGATTGCTTGTCACTAAGAGCATACACGGGAGTGGATCTTCCGGAAGGGCTGGGGGCCAGCGGAGGCTGCGAGTGGGTTCTGCGATATGGATCGGGAATCGGAATTGGGACCGGGACTGGGGGCGGAGTTCGGGATTAGGATCGGGATTGAGGTCGGGAATTGGGTTCGGGGATCGAGGGAGGCTCCGGGGGGACACCAGAGCCGCCTCAGAGCGAACTTCCCGCTTCCCACCAATGGGAAGGCAGGGATTAGTGATTGACAGCAAGATGAGCCAATGGGAAGGCGTATTAGAAGCTCCCGCCCTCCCGACTTGAACGAATGAGAATTTATTAAAACATTGACTGACAAATGTAAAAGCCAATTAAAAGAAAGGAGTACACCTGTAAGGCGGGTTTTGCCCGCTGATTCGTTGTCGCTAAGCGCAGACACGGAAGTGGGGCTTTCGTACGAGCTGGGGGCAGGCGGGGTCTGGGGCCGGGTGGTGAGTGGGGGGCTCGATGTGGATCGGGAATCGGGATTGGGACCGGGACTGGGGTCTGGGATCGGGATTGGGACCGGGATTGGGGTCGGGGATTAGGTGTTGGAGTCGGGAATCGAGGGAGGCTCCGAGGGGACCCCGGAGCCACCTCAGAGCGAACCTCTCGCTCCCGCTAAGCGCCAGCCAATGGGAAGGCAGGGATTTGTGATTGACAGCGAAATGAGCCAATGATAGGACGGATATAGAAGAGCCCGCCCGTCTCGCCTTACTCCAATGAGAATTTTAATAAGCATTGACGGGCAGCTGTAGAAACCAATTGAAATAAATGAATCCGCCCCTAAGGCGGGTTTTGCCCGCTGATTGGTTGTCGCAAAGAGCAGACACGGAAGTAAACCTTCCGTACGCGCTGGGGGCAGGCGGGGGCTGCCGGCGGGCAGTGAGTGGGTGGCGCCATGTGGATCGGGAATCAGAACTGGAGCCGGGACTGGGATTTGGGATGGGGATTAGGACCGGGAATGGGGTTTGGGATTGGGATAAGGACCGGGACTGGGGTCTGGGACCGGGATTTGGGGTCGGGATTTGGGGTAGGGATCGGGAATTGGGTTCGGGGATCGAGGGCGGCTCCGGAGGGACCCCTGAGCCGCCCTCAGAGCGAGCCTCCCGCTCCCGCCGAGCGCCAGCCAATGGGAAGGCAGGGATTCGTGATTGACAGCGAAATGAGCCAATGGGAAGGCGAATGGAGAAGCACCCGCCCATCTCGAGTTAAAATAATGATAATAAAATATTGATAGACAGCTATAAGAGCGAATTAAATTAGATGAACCCGCCCATAAAGCGGGAATAGTTCGCTGATTGGTTGTCACAACCAGCAGACACGGAAGTGAAGCTTCCGTACGAGCTGGGGGCCAACGGGGGCTGCGGGTGGGCGGTGAGTGGGTGGCGCCATGTGGATCGGGAATCGGGATTGGGACCGGGATTGCGGTCGGGAATTGGGTTCGGAGATCGAGGGAAGCTCCGCGGGGATCCCAAAGCTGTCTCAGAGCGAACCTCTCGCTCCTGCTAAGCGCCAGCCAATGGGAAGCCAGGAATTCGTGATTGACAGCCACGTGAGCCAATAAAAAGGCGGATCTAGAAGCGCCCGCCTGTTTCGATTTAAACCAATGAGAATTTAATAAAACATTGACTGACAGCTGTAAGAGCCAATTAGACGGAAGATATCAGCCTCCAAGGCGGGTTTAGCTCGCTGATTGGTTACCACTGCGAGCAAACACGGAAGTGGAGCTTCCGTAAGGGCTGGGGGCAGGCGCGGCCTGCGGGCGGGCGGTGAGTGGGGGGCGCCATGTTGGGGGGTCGCTCCGGTTCCCCCGCTTTTGGGGATCCCTGAGGGGACTTTGGGATAATTTGGGGATCCCTGTGCGAATTTCCCGATCCCTGGAAGGGGAATTTGGGGAACTTCCAGATCCCCGGGAGGAATTTGAGATCCTTGTGGGATTTTGGGGTATCCCGTGTGGGGTGGGGAAAGTCGGGACGCGCTGGGGGTTCCCTCACAACCGCCGCTATCTTGTCCCGGCTTTTCTTTGGGATCTCCTCGCATTTGGGGTTTCTCTGGAATTCTCTGGTTCTCCATCACCCAAAGGGTCCCCAAATCCCCACAGGCCCCAAAAATCCCGGCTTTTCTTTGGGATCTCCTCACATTTGGGGTTTCTCCACAATTCTTTGATCCCCAAAACCCCACAGCCCTCCCGAGACGCGCTGGGTGTCCCCTCACAACCACCGCCATCTTGTGCCGGCTTTTCTTTGGGATCTCCTCACATTTGGGGTTTCTCTGGAATTTTCTGCTTCTCCATCACCCAAAGGGTCCCCAAATCCCCACAGGCCCCCCAAAATCCAAATTTTTCTTTGGGTTACTTCGCATTTGGGGTTTCTCTGTAATTCTTTGATCCCCAAAACCCCACAGCCCCCCCAGAGACGCGCTGGGTGTCCCCTCACAACCGCCGCCATCTTGTCCCAGCTTTTCCTTGAGATCTCCTCACATTTGGGGTTTCTCTGGAATTCTCTGGTTCTCCATCACCCAAAGGGTCCCAAATCCCCACAGCCCCCCAAAATCCAAGTTTTTCTTTGGGTTACTTCGCATTTGAGGTTTCTCCGTAATTCTTTGATCCCCAAATTCCCACAGCCCCCCCAGAGACGTGCTGGGTGTCCCCTCACAACCGCCGCCATCTTGTCCCGGCTTTTCTTTGGGATCTCCTCCCATTTGGAGTTTCCCTGCAATTCTTTTTTCCCCAAATCCCCACAGCCCCCCCGATGGATTCCCTCCTCTTCCTCTGCGCCCGCCGCGTCGTCGCCCAGCGCCCTCTTCCCGCCCTTCCCG
The DNA here is from genome assembly GCF_051311805.1 of Agelaius phoeniceus. NCBI lineage: Eukaryota > Metazoa > Chordata > Aves > Passeriformes > Icteridae > Agelaius > Agelaius phoeniceus. Next base: position 51,363 of record NW_027510018.1, read on the forward strand.
CCGATCTCCATCCCGTCCTCTTCCAAGCGGCGTTCCTGGACGGGAGGCCCCTGGTGCTGCGGGATTTGGTGGCCGCTTGGCCGTTCCCGGTGCTCAACTTCCAGCGGCTGGTGGGGCGCCGGGAGCTGCTGCGGGACCATCCCTGCAAGCTCTGCGTCCAGGCCGTCATCCTGGCCGTGGTGGCGCAGCTGCGGCGGCAGCTGGAGGAGCCCGGCCACGACGCCAGGTGGGTCCTGGGCAGCGCGGGGACGGGGGCGCCTCCGAGCCTGCGGCGCCTCCATCGCTCTGGGGGGGTCCTGCTGGGTTTCAATGGTTTCCTTCTTGTTTTTGATGGTTCCATCCCATTTTTGATGGTTCCTTGCCACTTTAGATGGCTCCTTCCTGGACAGTCCCATCCCATTTTTGATGGTTCCTTCCCATTTTTGATGATTTCTTGCCATTTTTGATGGTTCCCTCCTGTTGTTGATGGTTTCCTCCTGTTTTTGATGGTTCCTTGCCATATTTTATGGTTCTTTCCCATTTTTGATGGTTCCTTCTTGTTTTTGATGATTTCTTGCCATTTTTGATAGTTCCTTCCGGTTTTTGATGGTTCCTTGCTGGTTTTGATGGTTCTTTCCCATTTCTGATGGTTCCTTCCCATTTTGTTTTTGATGGTTTCTTGCCACTTTAGATGGTTCCTTCCTGGACAGTCCCATCCCATTTTTGATGGTTCCCTCCCGTTTTTGATGGTTTCCTGCCATTTTTGATGGTTCCTTCCAGTTTTTGATGGTTCCTTCCAGTTTTTGATGGTTCCTTCCCATTTTTGATGGTTCCCTCCTGTTGTTGATGGTTCCTTCCAGTTTTTGATGGTTTCTTCCCATTTTTGATAGTTCCTTCCAGTTTTTGATGGTTCCTTCCAGTTTTTGATAGTTCCTTCCAGTTTTTGATAGTTCCTTGACATTTTTGATGGTTTCCTCCCATTTTTGATGGTTTCTTGCCATTTTAGACGACTCCTACCTTGACGGTTCCTTCCCATTTTTGATGGTTTCTCCTTGGTTTTGATGGTTCCTGCCCATTTTTGATGGTTTCTCCTTGGTTTTGATGGTTCCTGCCCATTTTTGATGGTTCCTGCCCATTTTTGATGCTTTCTTGCCACTTTAGATGGTTCCCTAACAGTTCCATCCCGTTTTTGATGGCTTCTTTCTGTTTTCGATTGTTCCCTCCAGTTTTTCATGGTTTCCTTTTGTTTTGGATGGTTTCCTTCTTGTTTTTGATGTTTTTTTCCTGGTTTTGATAATTCCTTCCCATTTTTGATGGTTCCTTCCCATTTTGGATGATTCCTCCCATTTTTCACGGTTTCCTCCCGTTTTGGAGAGTTTCTCCATGTTTTTAATGCTTCAGTCCCATTTTTGATGCTTTCCTTCCCATTTTGGATAGGTTCTTCCTTTTTTTTTGATTGTTTTGTGCCATTTTTGATGGTTTCCTCCCGTTTTTGATGGTTTCCTCCAGTTTTTCATGGTTTCTTTTTGTTTTTGATGGTTTCTGCCCATTTTTGATGGTTCCTTGCCACTTTAAATGGTTCCTTCCTTAACAGCTCCATCTCGGTTTTGATCGTTTCCTCACGTTTTTGATGGTTCCTTCCCATTTTTAATGGTTTCCTTTTATTTTTGATGGTTTCTGAGCATTTTTGATGGTTCCTTCCCATTTTTGATGGTCTCCTCCCATTTTTGATGGTTTCATGCCACATTAGATGGTTCCTTCCTTGATGGTTCCATCGTATTTTTGATGGTTCCTTCCCTTTTGTGATGGTTCCTTTTTGGTTTTGATGGTTCTTTCCCATTTTTGATGGTTTCCTTCCATTTTCAATGGTTTCTTTCCTCCCGTTTTTGACGTTTCCTCCCATTTTGATGCCTCCTTCCCAAATTTTCCAGCCTACGCGTTCTGGACATCACCGGCCTCCCCGACTCAGCACCCGGCCGCGCTCCGGACGGGATGAGCGTCTGGTCGGGCACGGTGGCTTTGGCCAAGGCTTGCGTGGAGGTGTCCAAGCACCAGCGGGAATTCCAGCGGCGCGGATCCAAGCGGCACAAAGGCCGCTCCGGAGCTGCCACGGCCGCGGCCGCTCCGCAGCCCCCGGGCGTGGACGTGCACGCCGACCTGTTCGTCAACGGAACGTCCTACGGGATCCTGCGCGACGCGCTCCAGACCGGAGCCGCCGGCCCGCTGCGCCTCAAGTGCCGCGAGTTCCAAGCCGAGGAGCTCTCGGCGTCCGGGATCGTGGCTTTGCTGGAATCCTTGGACCCGTCCTTCCTGCGGAGGGTGGATCTGAGATTCAACAACTTGGGATTGACCGGGCTCTCGGTGATCCTGCCGCACCTCTCGCGCTTCCCGGAGCTGCGCAGCCTCAAGCTCCAGTACAGCAACGTGGACGTGCGGCGCCCCACGCCGGAATCGGCCATCGGGATCCGCTGCCTGGCCGGGCAGCTGGGAATGCTGCCCAGCCTCCGCGAGCTCAACCTGGGATCCTCCCGGCTCTCCGGGAACCTGCGCCAGATCCTCTGGTGAGCTCCCGGCGCAGCGGGGCCTGGCCGGGCCCTTCCCGCGCTCCCGGGGGATTCCCAAGGGTTGGGGGTCCCGGGGGTCTTTCCCAGCCTGAGTGATCCCGTGGTTCCAGGATTCCGTTATCCCCATGTTCCCATGATTCCCTTATCCCAATAGATTCCATTGTCCCATCATTCCATGATCCCAAAATTCAGTGATTCCAGGATTCTCCAAGGCTGAACTTTGCGATCTTGGAGATCTTCTCCAGTCTTAGTGACTCCATGGTTCCAGGATTTCATTATCCCAACATTCCCATGATCCCATCAGCCCAATATCTTATGACTCAACGATTCCACCATCCCATAATTCCAAGATCCCATAATTCCTTAATTTCAAGATTCCCAAAGGTTGGGTTTGATGGTCTTGGAGGTCTTCTCCAATCTTAATGATCCCACAATTCCAGAAATTCATCATCTCATTGTTCCCATGATTCCATTGTCCCAATAGCTCATGACTCAGTGATTCCATGATCCCATCATTCCAAGATCCCAGGATTCCCAAAGGCTGAACTTGGCGATCTTGGAAGTCTTCTCCAATCTTAGTGACCCCGTGATTCCAAGATGTTACTGTCCCAATATTCTGTTATCCTGAGATTTTATGATTCATCCATTCCATCATCCCATGATTCCACGATCCCACAATTCCAGGGGTCTCAGAGGTCAGGCTCGATGGTCTTGGGGGTCTTTCCCAGCCTGAGTGATCCCGTGGTTCCAGGATTTCGTTATCCCCATGTTCCCATGATTCCGTTATCCCGATTGTTCGTGACTCAGTGATTCCATTGTCCCATCATTCCAAGATCCCAAAATTCAGTGATTCCAGGATTCTCCAAGGCTGAACTTGATGGTCTTGGAGGTCTTCTCCAATCTTAGTGACTCCATGATTCCAGGATTTCATTATCCCAACATTCCCACGATCCCATCATCCCAATATTTTATGACTCAACGATTCCACCATCCCATAATTCCAAGATCCCACAATTCCTTAACTTCAAGATTCCCAAAGGTTGGGCTTGATGGTCTTGGAGGTCTTCTCCAACCTTAACGATCCCACGATTCCAGGAATTCATCATCGCATTGTTCCCATGATTCCATGGTCTCAATAGCTCATGGCTCAGTGATTCCATGATCCCATCATTCCAAGATCCCAGGATTCCCAAAGGCTGAACTTGGCGATCTTGGAAGTCTTCTCCAATCTTAGTGACCCCGTGATTCCAAGATGTTACTGTCCCAATATTCTGTTATCCTGAGATTTTATGACTCAACGATTCCATTATCCCATAATTCCACGATCCCACAATTCCAGGGGTCTCAGAGGTCAGGCTCGATGGTCTTGGGGCCTTTTCCAGCCTGAGTGATCCCATGGCTCCAGGATTCCCTTAATCTAATAGTTCCTGACTCAGTGATTCCATTGTCCCATCATTCCATGATCCCAAAATTCAGTGATTCCAAGATTCTCCAAGGCTGAACTTGATGATCTTGGAGGTCTTCTCCAATCTTAGTGACTCCATGGTTCCAGGATTTCATTATCCCAACATTCCCGTGATCCCATCAGCCCAATATCTTATGACTCAACGATTCCACCATCCCATAATTCCAAGATCCCACAATTCCTTAATTTCAAGATTCCCAAAGTTTGGGTTTGATGGTCTTGGAGGTCTTCTCCAACCTTAACGATCACACGATTCCAGAAATTCATCATCTCATTGTTCCCATGATGATTCCATTGTCTCCATAGCTCAATGACTCAGTGATTCCATGATCCCATCATTCCAAGATCCCAGGATTCCCAAAGGCTGAACTTGGCGATCTTGGAAGTCTTCTCCAATCTTTGTGACCCCATGATTCCAAGACGTTACTGTCCCAATATTCTGTTATCCTGAGATTTTATGACTCATCCATTCCATTATCCCATAATTCCACGATCCCACAATTCCAGGGGTCTCAGAGGTCAGGCTCGATGGTCCTGGGGGTCTTTCCCAGCCTGAGTGATCCCGTGGTTCCGGGATTTCATTTTCCCCATGTTCCCATGATCCCATCATCCCAATATCTTATGATTCAACGATTCCATCATCCCATTAATTCAAGATCCCAGAATTCCTTGGTTCCAGGATTCCCAAAGGTTGGTCTCGATGGTCTTGGAGGTCTTCTCCAATCTTAATGATCTCTTGATTCCATGGTTTCATTATCCCAATGTTCCCATGTTCCCACGATTGTGTTATCCCAATAGTTCATGACTCAGTGATTCCATGATCCCATAAATTCCATGATCCCATAAATTCCATGATCCCAGGATTCTCAGAGGCTGAACTTGACGGTCTTGGAAGTCTTCTCCAATCTGAGCCCCAAGATTCCAGGATTCCATTATCCCAACATTCACAAGGTCCCATGGTTCTGTTATCCCAATAGTTTCTGACTCAGCAATTCCATGATCCCAGAATTTCATGATCCCAGAATTCCAGGAGTCTCAAAGGTTGGGCTCAATGGCCTTTCCCAACCTGAGTGTTCCCATGACTCCGGGATTTCATTATCCCAATGTTTCCATGATTCCCATGTCCTGTTGTCCCTAACAGTTCATGACTCAATGATTCCATTATCCCATAATTCCAAGATCCCACAATTCCTTAATTCTAAGATGCCCAAAGGTTGGGCTTGATGGTCTTGGAGGTCTTTTCCAGCCTTAATGATCCCACGATTCCAGGAATTCATCATCTCATTGTTCCCATGATTCCATGGTCTCCATTGCTGTTGACTCAATGATTCCGTCATCCCATAATTTCATGATCCCATAATTCCTTGGCCCACAATTCCCAAGGTTTGGGCTCGATGGTCTTGGAGATCTTTTCCAACTTGATGATCCCAGGTTCCCATGATCCCATTATCCCAATAGCCCATGACTCCATGATCCCACAATTCCTTGATTCCAGGATTCCTAAAGGTTGGACTTGGTGATCCTGGAGCCTTTTCCGACCTCAATGGCTCCATGGCTTCGTAACTCCATGATCCCAGAATTCCATAACTCCAGAATTCCACGACTCCGTGATCCCGTTGTTTCACTACCACAATTCCTTGGCTCCATGATCCCATAATTCCATAACTCCAGAATTCCACGACTCCGTGATCCCATTGTTTCACTACCACAATTCCTTGGCTCCATGATCCCATAATCCCAGGATTCTCAGGGGTCAAACCTGATGTTCCTGGGGACCTTTCCCAACCTCAGTCATTCCACAATTCCACGATTCCTTGATCCCATAATTTGATGTTCCTCTAATATCAGACTGGATGTTCTTGGAGACCTTTCCCAACCGCAGCCGTTCCATAATTCCACAATTTGATTCCACAATTCCAGGACTTTCAATCCTTCAACTTGATGGTCTTGGAGAGCTTGGCCAACCTCAGCCATTCCATAATTTCATGATTGGATTCCACAATTCCATAACTCCATGATCCCATGATCCTCAGGTGTCAAACCTGATGGTGTTGGAGACCTTTCCCACCCTGAGTCATTCCATAATTCCATTATTTGATTCCACAATTCCATGACCCCATGATCCCATAATTCCATGATTCTCAAACCTGGAGTTTGATGGTCTTGGAGACCTTTCCCAACCTCAGCCATTCCATAACTCCATGATCCCATCATTCCCATAATTCCAGGATTTTTAGAGGCCGAACTCGATGGTCTTGGAGATCTTTCCACAACTTCAGCCATTCCAGAATTCCATTGCTCCATGATCCCATAATTCCATGATTTTGAAACCTTGACCTTGATGGTCTTGGAGTCCTTTCCTGACCTGAGTAATTCCATGATTCCATGACCCTGTAACTCCAAACTCCCAGGATTTTCAGAGGTCAAACTCGATGTTCTTGGAGACCTTTCCCAACCTCAGCCATTCCATAATTTCATGATTGGATTCCACAATTCCATAACTCCATGATCCCACGATCCTCAGATGTCAATCCTGATGTTCTTGGAGACCTTTCCCAACCTGAGTAATTCCATGATTCCATGACCCCGTAACTCCATAATCCCAGGATTTTCAGAGGTCAAACTCGATGTTCTTGGAGACCTTTCCCAAGCACGGTCATTCCACAATTGCACAAATGGATTCCACAATTCCATGACCCCATGATCCCATAATTCCATGAGTTTCAATCCTTGACCTTGATGTTCTTGGAGACCTTTCCCAACCTCAGCCATTCCATAACTCCATGATCCCATCATTCCAAAATCCCAGGATTTCAGAGG